>NW_024470748.1:248575-257385 GCF_017639515.1 Carcharodon carcharias | reverse complement strand
AACTCTCCAGCGAAGCCCTCCCTCCTAATCCACTAAACTCCCATCGAAGCCATCACTCTAAGCCCCTAACTCCCCATCGAAGATCATCCTCTAGTCCACTAAACCTCCCATCCAGACCAAACTCTAATCCCTAATCTCCCAACGAAAAACATCCTCTAATCCCTTTACTCTCCCATCAGAGACTATCCCTCTAATCCCTAAACCTCCCATCAAAGACCATGCCTCTAATCACGTCACTCTCCCATGAAGTCCATCCGTCTGAGACCCTAACCGCCAATCGAAGAACATCCCTCTAATCCCCTAACTCTCCCATCAAAGACCACCCCTCCAATCCCTAGCTCTCCCTCAAAGACCCTCGCTCTAATCCCGTAAACCTCACAGCGAAGATCATGCCCTCTCAATCCCATAAACCACCCATCAAAGGCCATGCTTCTAACCACCTAACTCTCCCATCAAACCCATCCCTCTAATCCCCTAACCTTCACATCAAAGAACATTCCTCTAAAACCCTAACTCTCCCATCAAAGACCATCCCTCAGTCCCGGTCGTTCGCTTCAAAGCACTTCCGTCTAGTACCCTCCACTCCCAGAGAAGACATCCCTCTAATACGCTAACTCTTCCAAAAAGGAACATCGCTCTAATCCACGCACACTCCCATTGAAGACCATTCCTCTAAACCCTAACTCACCCATCGAAGACCCTCCCTCTAATCCCTTACTCTGCCATCTAATACCATCACTCTTATCCTCTAACTCTCCGATTGAAGACCATCCCTTCATTCCCTAACACTCCCACCAAAGACCATCCTTCTAAACCCCTTAATCTCCCAACAAAGGCCCTACATCTAATCCCCTAATCCTCCATCGATGACCATTCTCTAATCCCCTAACCTTCACATCAAATGAACATTCCTCTTATACGCTAACTCTCACATCGAAGACCATCCCTCTAATCCCCTAGTGTCACATTGAAGACAATCCCTCTAATCCCCTAACCTTCCCATCAAAGTCCTCCCTCTAATCCCTTAACTCTCCACCGAAGACTATTCCTTAATCGCCTAACTGTCCCATCTAAACCCTCACACTAATCCACTAACTCTTCCCAGCAAAGTCCATCTTTCTAATCACTAACAATCCCATCCAAGACCATCACACTAATCCCCTAACTCACCCATCTAACACCATCCCTCTAATCCCTTAATTCCCCATCAAGACCATCCGGCTAAGCCCCTTACTCTCCCATCAAAGCCATCCCTCTAACCCCCTAACTCTTCCATCAAAACCCTTCCCTCTATTCTCCTAACTTTCCCATCAAAGCCATTCTCTAAACCCTAACTCTCCCATCGAAGACCACCAACAGACCCCTACCGCCTGCATCAAAGCACATCCCTCTAATACCCCACACTCCCATAGAAGACCATCCCTCTAATGCACTAACTCTCCCAACAGAGACCATCAATTCTATCCACTCACACTCCGATGGGACCATTCCTCTAAACCCTTAACTCACCCATCGAAGACCCTCCCTCTTAATCCCCTAACCCTGCCATGTAAAAACGATCCTCTTATCCCCGTTCTCTCCAGTGAAGAGCATCGTTCAAATCCCAAAACGCTCCCATCCAAGACCATCCCTCTTATCCCGTAACACTCCCATTGAAGACCATCCCACTAATCCCCTAAAGCTACCATCTCAGACCATCCCTCTGATCCCCTAATCATCCCATCTTAGACTATCCCTCTAATAAACTAACTCTCCCCTATAAGCCCATTCCTCTAATCCTCTAACCTTCCCTTCAAAAAACCATCCTCTAATATTCTAAATCTCCAGCGAAAACCATGCCTCGTATCGCCTAGCGCCACCTTGAAACCCCCTGATTCTAATCCCCTAATTCTCCCATCAAGACCGTCCCTCTAATCCCCTAACCCTCAAATCAAAGACCAAAGCTCTAATCCCCTAACTCTCCCATATAAGACCATCCCTCTAATCCCTAACTCTCCATTAGGAGAGCATCCCGCTATGACTAAACCTCCATCAAAGACCTACCTCTAATCCCCTAATCCTCCCATTGAAGACCATCCACACAAATCCCCCAACTCTCCCATCGGACACCATCCTCTAATCCCTTAACTCCCCCATCAAAAGACCATCCCTCTAATCCCCTCACTCCCCAATGAAGTCAATCCCTCTAATACCCGAACTCTCCTATCGAAGACCATCCACTAATCCCCTAACTCTCCAATCAAAGACAAACGCGCTCTATTACCCTAATTCTCCCATCGAAGACCATCGCTCTCATCCACTAACTCTCCCAACGAAGACCATCCAGCTAACCCCCAAACCTCCATCAAAGACCACACCTCTAATGCCCTAATCCTCCATCGAGGGAGCATCCCTCTAATACCCTAACTTTCACATCAAAGACCATCCCTCTAATACCCTAACTGTCCCATCGAAGACCATCGCTCTAATCCCCTAGACCTTCCCATCAATGATTATCCCTCTAATCCCCTAACTCACCCATCTAAAACTCTCAATCTATTCCACTAACTCTCCAAGCGAAGTCCATCCCTCTAAATCCCCTAACTCCCCATAAAGACCTTCGCTCTAATGTCCTCACTCCCCCAATGAAGTCAATCCTCTAATACCTGAACTCTCCTATCGAAGACCATCCCTCTAATCCCCTAACTCTCCAATCAAAGACCACCCCTCTAATCACCTAATTCTCCCATCGAATATCATCACTCTAATCCCCTAACTCTCCCTTCGGAGACCCCATCCCGCTAACCCCTAACCCTCCGTCAAAGACCACACCTCTAATCCCCTAATCCTCCCATCGAAGACCATCCCTCTATATTCTAACTCTCACATCGAAGACCATCCCTCTAATACCCTAACTCTCCCATCAAAGACCACCCCTCTAATCCCCTAATTCTCCCATTAAAGACCATCGCTCTATCCCTAACTCTCACATCGGAGACCATCACGCTAACCCCTAAACCCCCAAACAAAGACCACACGTCTAATCCCCCTAATCCTCCCACCGAAGACATCCCTCTAATATGCTAACTGTCCCATCGAAGTGCATCTCTCTAATCCCCTAAACTTCCCATCAAAGATCGTCCCTCTAATCGCCTAACTCTCCCCCCACCAATATCACCTCTAATCCCCTAACTCTCCCAGCAAAAACCCTCAGACTATTCCACTAACTCTCCCAGCGAAGTCCATCCCTCTAATGCACTAACTATCTCATCAAAGAACATCACACTATTCCCCTAAATCTCCCATTGAACACCATCCCTCTAATCCCCTAACTCTTCCATCAAAGACCATCCTCTAATCCCCTCACTCTCCAATGAAGTCCATCTTTCTGATACCCTAACTCTCCAGCGAAGCCCATCCCTCTAATCCAATAAAATCTCCCATCGAAGACCATCACTCTAATCCCTTAACTCCCACATAGAAGATCATCCATCAAATCCACTAAACCTCCATCAAGACCAAACATCTAACTCTCCCAACTAAGAACATCCTCTAATCCCCTTACTCTCCCATTGGAGAGCATCCCTCTAATACCCTAAACCCATCAAAGACCATCCCTCTAATCCCCTCACATCCAATCGAACACCATCCCTCTAATACCGTAATTCTCACATCGAAGACTATCCATCTAATCACCAAACACTCCCATCTAAAGCAGTCACTCTAATCCACTAACTCTCACTTCGACGTCAATCAATCTGATCCCCTAACTCTCCATCGAAGATCATCCCACTATCCCTACTCCCCCATCAATGACCATCCCGCTAATCCCTAACACCCCAATGATGTCAATCCCTCTAATACCCGAACTCTCCTATCAAAGATCATCCCTCTAATCCCATAACTCTCCCATCAAAGACCATCGCTCTAATCCCCTAACCTTCCCATCAAAGACCATCCATCTAATCACCTAACTCTCCCATCAAAGAAAATCCCTCTAATCCCCCAAACCTCCCATCGAAGACGATCGGCAAATACCCTAACTCTCCCCAATGAAGACCATGGCTCCCATTCACTAACTCTACCATTTAAAACCATCCTATAATCCCCTAACTCTCACATCGAAGACTATCCCTCTAATCCCCTAAATCCCCCATCGAAGACCATGCATCTAATCCCCAACCCTCCCATCGAAGACCACCTCTAATCCCAAAACCGTCAATCGAAGACCAACCCTCTAATCCCCTAATTCCCCCATTGAAGACCATCCTTCTAATACCCTAACCATTCCACGAAAGAACATCTCTAATCCCCTAATTCTCCTATCGAAGACCCTCCCTCTAATCCCCTAAACCTCACATCGAAGACCATCCCTCTAATCAGGTAACCTCCCATCTAAGACCATCCCTCCAATCCGCTAACCCTCCCATCGAGACCATCCCTCTAACCCCCTAACTCTCCCGTCAAACCCATCCCTCTAATCCCCTAAAACTTCCCATCAAAGACCATTCTTCGATAAACCCTAACTCTCCAATCGATGACCATCCCTCTAATCCCCTAACTCTCCCATAGTCGTCCATGCGTATATCTTAACTCTCCCAACAAAGAACATCACTCTAATCCCCTCACACTCCCATTGAAGACCATTCCTCTAATCCCCTAACTCCCCATCGAATACCCTCCCTCTAATCCACTAAACCTGCCATCTAATACCATCCTCTAATCCACTAACTCTCCCATTGAAGAACATCCCTCTTATCCTAATGCTCCCATCAAGACCATCCCTCTAATCCCCTAACTGTCCAATGAATACCATCCCTCTTATCCCTAATGCTCCCATCAAAGACCGTACTTCTGATCCCCTAACTCTCCCATTGAGACCCTCACTCTAATCCACTAACTCCCACATAGAAGGCCATCCCTCTAATCCCCTATCACTCCATCAAAGTCCATATCTCTGATCCCCTAACTCTCCCCTGGAAGACCATCCTCCAGTCCACTAAATCTCCCAAACAAAACCATCGCTCTATTCCACTAACTCCCCCATCGAAGATCATCCCTCTAATCCACTAATTCTCCCATTGAAGAGCAGACCTCTAATCCTGACTCTCCCATTAAAGACAGTCCCTCGAATCACCTAACTCTCCCATTGAAGATCATTGCTTCATTTACACTAACTCTCCCAGCGAAAACAATCCCTCTAATCCACTACCTTGTCCATTGAAGACCATCATTCTTATCCCCTCACTACCCTATCGAAGACATCCCTATAAAACCCTAACTCTCACATCGCAGACCATCGCTCTAATCCCCTAACTGTCCCATCAAAGGACCATCCTCTAATCCCCTAAACCGTCCATCAAAGACGTCCCTTTAATTCCCTAACTCTCCCACCGAAGACTATCACTCTAATCCTCTAACACTCCCATCGAAAACCGTCACTCTAATCCACTAACTCTAAAAGCGAAGTCCATCCCTCTAATCCCATAACAATCCCATCAAAGACGATTCCTCTAAACCCCTCACAACAGCAAAGAAGACATCCCTCCAATACCCTAACTCGGCTATCGAAGACGTCTGTCTAATACCTAACACTCCATCAAAGACCAAACCTCTAATCCCCTAACTCTTCCAACGATAGACCATCTCTCTAATCCCCTTACTCTCCATTGGAGACCATCCCTCTAATCCCCTAAACCCATCAAAGACCAGCCCTCTAATCCCCTAACCCTCCATCGAAGACCATCCTCTAATCCCCTCATATCCCAATCGAACACCATCCCTCTAATACCCTAATTCTCACATCGAGACTATCCCTCCTAAACACCTAAACACTCCCATCTAAAGCCATCACTCTAATCCACTAACTCTCACAGCGACGTCCATCAATCTGATCCCCTAACTCTCCCATCGAAGACCATCCCTCTAATCCCCTAACTCCTCCATCAATGACCATCCCGCTAATCCTCTCACACTCCCATTGAAGACCATTCCTTAAATCCCCTAACTCCCCCATCGAAGACCCTCATTCTAATGCCCTAACCCTGCCATGTAATTCCATCCCTCTAATCCCCTAACTCTCCCTTTGAAGACTAGCGAACTAATCCCCTAACTCTCCCATCAAAGACCATCACTCTAATCCCCTAACTCTCCCATCGAAGAAAATCCCTCTAATCCGTTAACTTTCAAGTGAAGACCATCCCTCTAATCCCCAAACTCTCCCAGCAAAGACCATCCCTCTTATCCCCTAACCCTCCAATCAAAGACCATCCGTCTAATCACCTAACTCTCCCATCAAAGAAAATCCCTCTAATCCCACAACCCTCCCATCGAAGATGATCCAGCAAATACCCTAACTCTCCCAATGAAGACCATGGGTCCCATTCACTAACTCTACCATTGAAAACCATCCCTATAATCCCCTAACTCTCACATCGAAGACTATCCCTCTAATCCCCTAAATCCCCCATCGAAGACCATGCATCTAATCCCCAACACTCCCATCGAAGACCTTCCATCTAATCCCCTAACACTCCCATCGAAGACCATCCCTCTAATCCCAAACCGTCCCATCGAAGACCAACCCTCTAATCCCCTAAATCCCCCATTGAAGACCATCCTTCTAATACCCTAACCATTTCACGAAAGAACATCTCTAATCCCCTAATTCTCCATCGAAGACCCTCCCTCTAATCCCCTAAACCTCACATCGAAGACCATCCCTCTAATCGGGTAAACCTCCCATCTAAGACCATCCCTCCAATCCGCTAACCCTCCCATCGAAGACCATCCCTCTAACCCCCTAACTCTCCCGTCAAAACCCATCCCTCTAATCCCCTAAACTTCCCATCAAAGACCATTCTTCGAAAACCCTAACTCTCCAATCGAAGACCATCCCTCTAATCCCCTAACTCTCCCATAGTCGTCCATGCGTCTAATACCCTAACTCTCCCAACAAAGACCATCACTCTAATCCCCTCACAATCCCATTGAAGACCATTCCTCTAATCCCCTAACTCCCCCATCGAATACCCTTCCTCTAATCCCCTAAACCTGCCATCTAATACCATCCCTCTAATCCACTAACTCTCCCATTGAAGACCATCCCTCTTATCCCCTAATGCTCCCATCAAAGACCATCCCTCTAATCCCCTAACTCTCCCAATGAAGACCATCCCTCTTATCCCCTAACGCTCCCATCAAAGACCATCCCTCTAATCCCCTAACTCATTCTTCGAAGACAATCCCTACACTCCCCTAACCCTACCATCAAAGACCGTCCTTCTGATCCCCTAACTCTCCCATTGAAGACCCTCACTCTAATCCACTAACTCCCACATAGAAGGCCATCCCTCTAATCCCCTATCCCTCCCATCAAAGTCCATAACTCTGATCCCCTAACTCTCCCCTGGAAGGTCTTCGATCCAGTCCACTAAATCTCCCATCAAAAACCATCGCTCTAATCCACTAACTCCCCCATGGAAGATCATCCCTATAATCCACTAATTCTCCAATTGAAGAACAGACCTCTAATCCCTGCCTCTCCCATTAAAGACAGTCCCTCGAATCACCTAACTCTCCCATTGAAGATCATTGCTTTAATACACTAACTCTCCCAGCGAAAACAATCCCTCTAATCCACTACCTTGTCCATTGAAGACCATCATTCTTATCCCCTCACTACCCTATCGAAGACCATCCCTATAAAACCCTAACTCTCACATCGAAGACCATCGCTCTAAACCACTAACTGTGCCATCAAAGACCATCCCTCTAATCCCCTAACCGTCCCATCAAAGACCGTCCCTTTAATCCCCTAACTCTCCCACCGAAGACTATCACTCTAATCCTCTAACACTCCCATCGAAAACCGTCACTCTAATCCACTAACTCTAAAAGCGAAGTCCATCCCTCTAATCCCATAACAATCCCATCAAAGACGATTCCTCTAAACCCCTCACACCAGCAAAGAAGACATCCCTCCAATACCCTAACTCGACTATCGAAGACCGTCTGTCTAATACCCTAACACTCCCATCAAAGACCAAACCTCTAATCCCCTAACTCTTCCAACGAAGAACATCTCTCTAATCCCCTTACTCTCCCATTGGAGACCATCCCTCTAATCCACTAAACCCATCAAAGACCATCCCTCTAATCCCCTAGCCCTCCCATCGAAGACCATCCCTCTAATCCCCTCACATCCCAATCGAACACCATCCCTCTAATACCCTAATTCTCACATCGTAGACTATCCCTCTGAACACCTAACAATCCCATCTAAAGCCATCACTCTAATTCACTAACTCTCACAGCGACGTCCATCAATCTGATCCCCTAACTCTCCCATCGAAGACCTTCCCTCTAATCCCCTAACTCCTCCATCAATGACCATCCCGCTAATCCTCTCACACTCCCATTGAAGACCATTCCTTAAATCCCCTAACTCCCCCATCGAAGAGCCTCATTCTAATGCCCTAACCCTGCCATGTAATTCCATCCCTCTAATCCCCTAACTCTCCCTTTGAAGACTAGCGAACTAATCCCCTAACTCTCCCATCAAAGACCATCACTCTGATCCCCTACCTCTCCCATCGAAGAAAATCCCTCTAATCCGTTAACTTTCCCAGTGAAGACCATCCCTCTAATCCCCAAACTCTCCCAGCAAAGACCATCCCTCTTATCCCCTAACCCTCCAATCAAAGACCATCCGTCTAATCACCTAACTCTCCCATCAAAGAAAATCCCTCTAATCCCCAACCCTCCCATCGAAGACGATCCAGCAAATACCCTAACTCTCCCAATGAAGACCATGGCTCCCATTCACTAAC
>NW_024470748.1:132500-247575 GCF_017639515.1 Carcharodon carcharias | reverse complement strand
TCTACCATTGAAAACCATCCCTATAATCCCCTAACTCTCACATCGAAGACTATCCCTCTAATCCCCTAAATCCCCCATCGAAGACCATGCATCTAATCCCCAACCCTCCCATCGAAGACCTTCCATCTAATCCCCTAACACTCCCATCGAAGACCATCCCTCTAATCCCCAAAACGTCCCATCGAAGACCAACCCTCTAATCCCCTAAATCCCCCATTGAAGACCATCCTTCTAATACCCTAACCATTCCACGAAAGAACATTTCTAATCCCCTAATTCTCCCATCGAAGACCCTCCCTCTAATCCCCTAAACCTCACATCGAAAACCATCCCTCTAATCGGGTAAACCTCCCATCTAAGACCATCCCTCCAATCCGCTAACCCTCCCATTGAAGACCATCCCTCTAACCCCCTAACTCTCCCGTCAAAACCCATCCCTCTAATCCCCTAAACTTCCCATCAAAGACCATTCTTCGAAAACCCTAACTCTCCAATCGAAGACCATCCCTCTAATCCCCTAACTCTCCCATAGTCGTCCATGCGTCTAATACCCTAACTCTCCCAACAAAGACCATCACTCTAATCCCCTCACACTCCCATTGAAGACCATTCCTCTAATCGCCTAACTCCCCCATCGAATACCCTTCCTCTAATCCCCTAAACCTGCCATCTAATACCATCCCTCTAATCCACTAACTCTCCCATTGAAGACCATCCCTCTTATCCCCTAATGCTCCCATCAAAGACCATCCCTCTAATCCCCTAACTCTCCATCAAAGACCATCCCTCTAATCCCCTAACTCATTCTTCGAAGACAATCCCTACACTCCCCTAACCCTACCATCAAAGACCGTCCTTCTGATCCCCTAACTCTCCCATTGAAGACCCTCGCTCTAATCCACTAACTCCCACATAGAAGGCCATCCCTCTAATCCCCTATGCCTCCCATCAAAGTCCATCACTCTGATCCCCTAACTCTCCCCTGGAAGGCCATCCCTCCAGTCCACTAAATCTCACATCAAAAACCATCGCTCTAATCCACTAACTCCCCCATCGAAGATCATCCCTCTAATCCACTAATTCTCCAATTGAAGAACAGACCTCTAATCCCTGATTCTCCCATTAAAGACAGTCCCTCGAATCACCTAACTCTCCCATTGAAGATCATTGCTTAAATACACTAACTCTCCCAGCGAAAACAATCCCTCTAATCCACTACCTTGTCCATTGAAGACCATCATTCTTATCCCCTCACTACCCTATCGAAGACCATCCCTATAAAACCCTAACTCTCACATCGAAGACCATCGCTCTAATCCCCTAACTGTGCCATCAAAGACCATCCCTCTAATCCCCTAACCGTCCCATCAAAGACCGTCCCTTTAATCCCCTAACTCTCCCACCGAAGACTATCACTCTAATCCTCTAACACTCCCATCGAAAACCGTCACTCTAATCCACTAACTCTAAAAGCGAAGTCCATCCCTCTAATCCCATAACAATCCCATCAAAGACGATTCCTCTAAACCCCTCACACCGGCAAAGAAGACATCCCTCCAATACCCTAACTCGCCTATCGAAGACCATCTGTCTAATACCCCAACACTCCCATCAAAGACCAAACATCTAATCCCCTAACTCTTCCAACGAAGAACATCTCTCTAATCCCCTTACTCTCCCATTGGAGACCATCCCTCTAATCCCCTAAACCCATCAAAGACCATCCCTCTAATCCCCTAACCCTCCCATCGAAGACCATCCCTCTAATCCCCTCACATCCCAATCGAACACCATCCCTCTAATACCCTAATTCTCACATCGTAGACTATCCCTCTAAACACCTAACAATCCCATCTAAAGCCATCACTCTAATCCACTAACTCTCACAGCGACGTCCATCAATCTGATCCCCTAACTCTCCCATCGAAGACCATCCCTCTAATCCCCTAACTCCTCCATCAATGACCATCCCGCTAATCCTCTCACACTCCCATTGAAGACCATTCCTTAAATCCCCTAACTCCCCAATCGAAGACCCTCATTCTAATGCCCTAACCCTGCCATGTAATTCCATCCCTCTAATCCCCTAACTCTCCCTTTGAAGACTAGCGAACTAATCCCCTAACTCTCCAATCAAAGACCATCACTCTAAGCCCCTAACTCTCCCATCGAAGAAAATCCCTCTAATCCGTTAACTTTCAAAGTGAAGACCATCCCTCTAATCCCCAAACTCTCCCAGCAAAGACCATCCCTCTTATCCCCTAACCCTCCAATCAAAGACCATCCGTCTAATCACCTAACTCTCCCATCAAAGAAAATCCCTCTAATCCCCCAACCCTCCCATCGAAGACGATCCAGCAAATACCCTAACTCTCCCAATGAAGACCATGGCTCCCATTCACTAACTCTACCATTGAAAACCATCCCTATAATCCCCTAACTCTCACATCGAAGACTATCCCTCTAATCCCCTAAATCCCCCATCGAAGACCATGCATCTAATCCCCAACCCTCCCATCGAAGACCTTCCATCTAATCCCCTAACACTCCCATCGAAGACCATCCCTCTAATCCCCAAACCGTCCCATCGAAGACCAACCCTCTAATCCCCTAAATCCCCCATTGAAGACCATCCTTCTAATACCCTAACCATTCCACGAAAGAACATCTCTAATCCCCTAATTCTCCATCGAAGACCCTCCCTCTAATCCCCTAAACCTCACATCGAAGACCATCCCTCTAATCGGGTAAACCTCCCATCTAAGACCATCCCTCCAATCCGCTAACCCTCCCATTGAAGACCCATACCCTCTAACCCCCTAACCTCTCCGTCAAAACCCCATCCCGTCAATCCCCTAAACTTCCCATCAAAGACCATTCTGTCGAAACCCTAACTCTCCAATGAAGACCATCCCTCTAATCACCTAACTCTCCAATAGTCGTCCATGGTCTAACTACACTAACCTCTCCCAATAAAGACCCATCACTCTAATCCCTCACGCTCCCATTGAAGACCATTCCTCTAATCCCCTAACTCCCCCATCGAATACCGTTCCTCTAATCCCTAAACCGGCCATCTAATACCATTCCCTCTAATCCACTAACTCTCCCATTGAAGACCATCCCTCTTATCCCCTAATGCTCCCATCAAAGACCATTCCTCTAATCCCCTAACTCTCCCAATGAAGACCATCCCTCTAATCCCCTAACTCATTCTTCGAAGACAATCCCTACACTCCCGCTAACCCTACCATCAAAGGCCCGTCCTTTGATCCCCCACCTCTCCCATTGAAGATCCTCCTCTAATCCACTAACTCCCACATAGAAGGCCATCCCTCTAATCCCCTATCACTCCCATCAAAGCCATAACTCTGATCCCCTAACTCTCCCCTGGAAGACCATTCTCCAGTCCACTAAATCTCCCATCAAAAACCATCGCTCTAATCCACTAACTCCCCCATCGAAGATCATCCCCTCTAATCCACTAATTCTCCAATTGAAGAACAGACCGTGAATCCCTGACTCTCTCATTCAAGACAGTCCCTCGAATCACCTAACTGTCGCATTGAAGATCATTGCTTCAATACACTAACTCTCCCAGCGAAAACAATCCCTCTAATCCACTACCTAGCCATTGAAGACCATCATTCTAATCCCCTCACTACCCTATCGAGGACCATCCCTACAAAACCCTAACTCTCACATCGAAGACCATCGCTCTAATCCCCTAACTGTCCCATCAAAGACCATCCTTCTAATCCCCTAACCTTCCCATCAAAGGCCGTCCCTTTAATCCCCTAACTCTCCCACCGAAGACTATCACTCTAATCCTCTAACACTCCCAGCGAAAACCGTCACTCTAATCCACTAACTCTAAAAGCGAAGTCCATCCCTCTAATCCCATAACAATCCCATCAAAGACGATTCCTCTAAACCCCTCACTCCAGCAAAGAAGTCATCCCTTCAATACCCTAACTCGCCTATCGAAGACATCCGTCTAATACCCTAACACTCCCATCAAAGACCACCACTCTAATTCCCTAATTCTCCCATCGAAGACCCTTTCTAATCCCTTAACCCTCCATTGAAGGCCAACCCTATAACCCCCTAACTCTCCCATCAAAACCCATCCATCTAAACCCCTAACCTTCATATCAAAGATCATTTCTCTAAAACTCTAACTTTCGCTTCGAAGGGCCTTCCCTCTAATCCCCTACCGCTCGCAACAAAGCACATCCCTCTAATCCCTCACACTCCCATAGAAGACCATCCCTCTAATAACCTAACTCTCCCGACAAATACCATCATACGAATTCCCCCACACTCCCATTGAACACCATTCTTCTAATCGCCTAACTCTCCAATCGAAGACCATCCCTCTAGACCACTAACCCTCCCATCAAAGACCATCACTCTAATCCCCTCACTCTCCCAATGAAGTCCATCCCTGTAATTCGCTAACTCTCCCATCAAAGACCATCCCTCTAATCCCCTAATTCTCCCATCGAAGACCCTCCCTCTAATCGCCTAAACCTCCCATCGAAGACCAACCCTCTAATCACCTAACACTCCCATCTAAGACCATCCCTCTAACCCCCTAACCTTCCCATCAAAACCATTACTCTAAAACCTTAACTCTCCCATCGAAGGACCATCCCTCTAATCCCCTAACTCTCACATAGAATTCCATGCCTCTAATAAACTAACTCTCCCAACAAAAGACCTTCGCTCTAATCCCCTGACAATCCCATTGAAGACCATACTCTAATCCCCTAACTCCCCCATCGAATACCCTCCCTCTCATCCCCTAACACTGACAACTAATACCACCCTCTAATCCCCTAACTCTCCCATGGATGACCATCCCTCTAATCCCCTAAATCTTCCAATGAAGAACATACCTCTAATCTGCTGACACTCCAATTAAAGACAATCCCTCGAATCAACTATCTGTCCCATTGAAGATCATCGCTCGAATACACTAACTCTCCCAGCGAAGACCATCACTCTAATCCCCTCACAACCCCATCGAAGACCATCCCTCTAGTGCACTAAAACTCCTTTCAAAGGCCATGCCTCTAATTCCCACACTCTCCCAATGAGGTCCATCCCTCTAATACCCTAACTCTTCCTATCGAAGACCATCCCCGAATCCCCTAACTCTCCCATCAAAGACCATCCATCTAATCACCTAACTCTCCCATCAAAGAAAATCCCTCTAATCCCCCAACCCTCCCATCGAAGACGATCCAGCAAATACCCTAACTCTCCCAATGAAGACCATGGCTCCCATTCACTAACTCTACCATTGAAAACCATCCCTATAATCCCCTAACTCTCACATCGAAGACTATCCCTCTAATCCCCTAAATCCCCCATCGAAGACCATGCATCTAATCCCCAACCCTCCCATCGAAGACCTTCCATCTAATCCCCTAACACTCCCATCGAAGACCATCCTCTAATCCCCTAACCGTCCCATCGAATACCAACCCTCTAATCCCCTAAATCCACCATTGAAGACCATCCTTCTAATACCCTAACCATTCCACGAAAGAACATCTCTAATCCCCTAATTCTCCCATCGAAAGACCCTCCCTCTAATCCCCTAAACCTCACATCGAAGACCATCCCTCTAGTCGGGTAAACCTCCCATCTAAGACCATCCCTCCAATCCGCTAACCCTCCCATCGAAGACCATCCCTCTAACCCCCTCACTCTCCCGTCAAAACCCATCCCTCTAAATCCCCTAAACTTCCCATCAAAGACCATTCTTCGAAAACCCTAACTCTCCAATCGAAGACCATCCCTCTAATCCCCTAACTCTCCCCATAGTCGTCCATGCGTCTAATACCCTAACTCTCCCAACAAAGACCATCACTCTAATCCCCTCACACTCCATGGAAGACCATTCCTCTAATCCCCTAACTCCCCCATCGAATACCCTCCTCTTTTCCCCCTAAACCTGCCATCTAATACCATACCTCTAATCCACTAACTCTCCCATTGAAGACCATCCCTCTTATCCCTAATGCTCCCATCAAAGACCATCCCTCTAATCCCCTAACTCATTCTTTGAAGACAATCCCTACACTCCCCTAACCCTACCATCAAAGACAGTCCTTCTGATCCCCTAACTCTCCCATTGAAGACGCCTCACTCTAATCCATTAACTCCCACATAAAGCCATCCCTCTAATCCCCTATCCCTCCCTCAAAGTCCATAACTCTGATCCCCTAACTCTCCCCTGGAAGACCATCCTCCAGTCCACTAAATCTCCCATCAAAAGCCATCGCTCTAATCCACTAACTCCCCCATCGAAGATCATCCCTCTAATCCACTAATTCTCCCATTGAAGAGCAGACCTCTAATCCCTCGACTCTCCCATTAAAGACAGTCCCTCGAATCACCTAACACTCCCATTGAAGATCATTGCTTTAATACACTAACTCTCCCAGCGAAACAATCCTCTAATCCACTACCTAGCCCATTGAAGACCATCATTCTAATCCCTCACTACCCTATCGAAGACCTTCCCTATAAAACCCTAACTCTCACATCGAAGACCATCGCTCTAATCCCCTAACTGTCCCATCAAAGACCATCCCTCTAATTCCCCTAACCGTCCCATCAAAGACCGTCCCTTAATCCCCTAACTCTCCCACCAAAGACTATCACTCTAATCCTCTAACACTCCATCGAAAACCGTCACTCTAATCCACTAACTCTAAAAGCGAAGTCCATCCCTCTAATCCCATAACAATCCCATCAAAGACGATTCCTCTAAACCCCTCACTCCAGCAAAGAGGTCATCCCTCCAATACCCTAACTCGCCTATCGAAGACCATCCGTCTAATACCCTAACACTCCCATCAAAGACCACCACTCTAATCCCCTAATTCTACCATCGAAGACCCTCCCTCTAATCCCTTAACCCTCCCATTGAAGCCCAACCCTATAACGCCCTAACTCTCCCATCAAAACCCATCCATCTAAACCCCTAACCTTCATATCAAAGACCATTCTCTAAACGCTAACTTTCGCTTCGAAGGCCTTCCTCTATCCCCTACTGCTCGCAACAAAGCACATCCTCTAATCCCCTCACAGTCCCATAGAAGACCATCCCTCTAATAACCTAACTCTCCCGACAAATACCATCATACTAATTCCCCCACACTCCCATTGAACACCATTCTTCTAATCACCTAACTCTCCAATCGAAGACCATCCCTCTAGACCACTAACTCTCCCATCAAAGACCATCCCTCTAATCCCTCACTCTCCCAATGAAGTTCATCCCTGTAATTCGCTAACTCTCCCATCGAAAACCATCCCACTAATCCCCTGACTCTCCCATCAAAGACCATCCCTCTAATCCCCTAATTCTCCCATCGAAGACCCTCCCTCTAATCTCCTAAACCTCCCATCGAAGACCAACCCTCTAATCACCTAACACTCCCATCTAAGACCATCCCTCTAACCCCCTACCTTCCCATCAAAACCATTACTCTAAACCTTAACTCTCCCATCGACACCATCCCGCTAATCCCCTAACTCTCACATAGAATTCCATGCCTCTAATAAACTAACTCTCCCAACAAAGACCATCGCTCTAATCCCCTGACAATCCCATTGAAGACCATACCTCTAATCCCTAACTCCCCTTCGAATACCCTCCCTCTCATCCCCTAACACTGACAACTAATACCACCCTCTAATCCCCTAACTCTCCCATGGATGACCATCCCTCTATCCCCTAAATCTTCCATTGAAGAACATACCTCTAATCCACTGACACTCCAATTAAAGACAATCCCTCGAATCAACTAACTGTCCCATTGAAGATCATCGCTCGAATACACTAACTCTCCCAGCGAAGACCATCCCCTCTAATCCCCTCACTATCCCATCGAAGACCATCCCTCTAGTGCACTAAAACTCCTTCAAAGGCCATCCCTCTAATCCCCACACTCTCCAATGAGGTCCATCCCTCTAATACCCTTCTCTCCTATCGAAGACCATCTCACTAATCCCCTAACTCTCCCATCAAAGACCACCCATCTAATGCCCTAATTCCCATCGAAGACCCTCCCTCTAATCACCTAAACCTCCCATCGAAGGACCATCCCTCTAATCACCTAATCCTCCCATCTAAGACCATCCCTCTAACCCCTAATGCTCCCATCAAAACCATCCCTATAATCCCTTAACCTTCCCATCAGAGACCATTACTCCAGAACCATAACTCTCCCATCGAAGACCATCCCTCTAATCCCCTAACTCTCCCTTAGAAGTCCATGCCTCTAATAACCTAACTCTCCAAAAAAAGACAATCACTCTAATCCCCTGACACTCCCATTGAAGACCATTCCTCTAATACCCTAACTCCCCCGTCGAATACCCTCCCTCTCATCCCATAACACTGACAAATAATACCATCCCTCTTATCCCCTAACTCTCCCATTGATGACCATCCGTCTGATCCCCTAACTCAACCATCGAAGACAATCACTACACTCCCCTAACCCTACCATCAAAGACCATCCTTCTGATCGCCTAACTCTCCCATTGAAGAACCTAACACTATCCCCTAACTCCCACAGTGAAGGCCATCCCTCTAATCCCCTAACCCTTCTATCAAAGACCATAACTCTGATCCCCTAACTCTCCCATGGAAGATCATCCCTCCAGTCCACTAAATCACCCATCGAAGACCATCGCTCTAATCCACTAACTCCCCCATCAAAGACCATCCCTCTAATCCCCTTATTCTCCATTGAAGAACATACCTCTAATCCCCTGTAACTCCCATTAACGATAGTCCCTCGAATCACCTAACTCTCCCATTGAAGATCATCGCTCTAATTCACTAACTCTCCAGCGAAGGACCATCCCTCTAATCCACTAACTATCCCATTGAAGACCATCCCTCTAATCCCCTCACTACAACTTCGAAGTCCATCGATCGAATACACTGACTCTCACATCGAAGACCATCCCTCTAATCCCTTGCTGTCCCATCGAAGGACCATGCACTATCCCCTAACCTTCCCATCAAAGACCATCCCTTTAATCCCCTAACTCTCCCACTGAAGACTATCCCTCTAATCCCCAACACTCACCATCTAAAACCGTCACTCTAATCCCCTAACTCCCCCATCAAAGACCATCACTCTAATCCCCTCACTAAAACAAAGAAGTTCATCGCTCCAATACCCTAACTCTCCTATCGAAGACCATCCCTCTAATACCCTTACTCGCCCATCAAAGACCACCACTCTAATCCCCTAATTCTCCCATCGAAGAACCTCCCTCTCATCCCCTAACCCTCTCATCTAATTCCATCCCTCTAATCCCCGAACCCTCACATTGAAGGCCAACCCTCTAACCCCTAACTCTCCCATCAAAACCCATCCATCTAATCCCCTAACCTTCATATCAAAGACCATTCCTCTAAAAAGCTAACTCTCCGTTCGAAGACCATCCCTCTAATTCCCCTACCACTCACATCAAAGCCCATCCCTCTAATCCACTCACTACCCAATCGAACACCATCCCTCTAATACCCTAACTCTCACATCAAAGATTATCCCTCTAATCACCTAACACTCCCATCTAAAACCGTCACTCCAATCCACTAACTCTCACATCAAAGTCCATCAATCTGATCCCCTAATTCTCCCATCGAAGACCATCCCACTAATCCCCTAAACCTCCATCGAAGACCATCGCTCTAATCCCCTAACCCTCCCATCTAAGACCATCCCTCTAATCCCATTAATCTCCCATTGAAGGCAACCCCTCTAACCCCCTAACTCTCCCATCACAACCCATCCCACTAATCCCCTAACCATCCCAACAAAGACCATTCCTCTAAAACCCTAACTGTCTCATCGAAGACCTTCCATCTTATCCCTTACCAGTCGCATCAAATCACATCATGCTAATCCCCTCCCACTCCCATTGAAGACCATTACTCTAAACCCCTAACTCCCCCATCGAAGACCCTCACTCTAATCCCCCAACCCTGCCATCTAATACCATCCCTCTAATCCCCTAACTCTCCCTTTGAAGACTATCCAACTAATCCCCTAACTCTCCCATCAAAGACCATCACTCTAATACCCTAACTCGCCCATCGAAGAAAAATTCCTCGAATCCCCTAACCCTCCATCAAAGACCATCCATCTAATCGCCTAACCTCTCCCAATGAAGACCATCCTCTCATTCACTAACTGTCCCATTTGAAAACCATCCCTATAATCCCATAACTCTCACATCGAGGACTATCCCTCTAATCCCGTAAATCCCCCATCAAAGACCATGCATCTAATCCCCTAACACTCCCATCGAAGACCGTCCATCTAATCCCCTAACACTCCCATCGAAGACCATCCCTCTGATCCCTAAACCTCCCATCGAACACCATCCCTCTAATCCCCTAACCCTCCCATCGAAGACGTTCCGTCTAATAGCCTAACTCTCCCAATGAAGACCATCCCTCTCATTCACTAACAGTCCCATTGAAAACAATCCCTATAATCCCCTAACTCTCACTTTGAAACCTATCCCTCTAATCCCCAAAATCCCCATCGAAGACCATGCATCTAATACACAAACACTCCATCGATGATCTTCCATCTAATCCCCTAACACTCCCAATGAAGACCATCCCTCTCATTCACTTACTGTCCATTGAAAACCATCTCTCTAATCCCCTAAACGTCCCATCGAAGACCATCACTCTAATCGGCTCGCCCTCCCATCTAAGACCATCCCTCCAATTCGCTAACCCTCCCTTCGAAGACCATCCCTCTAACCCCCTAACTCTCCCATCAAAACCCATCCCTCTAATCCCCTAACCTTCCCATCAAAGACCATCCTTCTAATCCCCTAACTCTCCCATTGAAGATCATCCCTCTAATCCCCTAATGCTCCCATCAAAGACCATCCCACTAATCCACTAACTCACCAATCGAAGACAATCCCTACACTCCCTAAGCCTACCATCAAAGACCGTCCTTCTGATCCCCTAACTCTCCCATTGAAGACCCTCACTCTAATCCCCTAACTCCCACATAGAAGGGCCATCCCTGTAATCCACTAGCCCTCCCATCAAAGTCCATAGCTCTAATCCACTAACTCCCACATCGAAGAACATACCTCTAATCCCCTGACTCTCCCATTAAAGACAGTCCCTCGAATCACCTAGCTCTCCAATTGAAGATCATCGCTTTAATACACTAACTCTCCCAGCGAAGACCATCCCTCTAATCCACTAACTAGCCCATTGAAGACCATCCCTCTAATCTCCTCACTACCCCATCGAAGACCATCTCTCTAATACCCTAACTCTCACATCGAAGACCATCCCTCTAATCCCCTAACCTTCCCATCAAAGACCATCCCTTTAATCCCCTAACTCTCCCACCAAAGACTATCCCTGTAATCCCCTAACACTCCCATCTAAAACCAAAACTCTAATCCACTAACTCTCCAGCGTATTCCATCCCTCTAATCGCACAACTCTCCCATCGAAGACCATCCCACTAATCCCCTAACTCCCCCATCAAAGACCATCCCTCTAAACTCCTCACTCCAGCAAAGAAGTCCATCCCTCCAATACCCTAACTCGCCTATCGAAGACCATCCCTCTAATACCCTAACACTCCCATCAAAGACCAACACTCTAATCCCCTAATTCTCCCATCGAAGACCGTCCCTCTAATCCCGTAATCCTCCCATCTAATACCATCCCTCTAAACTCCTCACTCCAGCAAAGAAGTCCATCCCTCCAATACCCTAACTCGCCTATCGAAGACCATCCCTCTAATACCCTAACACTCCCATCAAAGACCAACACTCTAATCCCCTAATTCTCCCATCGAAGACCGTCCCTCTAATCCCGTAATCCTCCCATCTAATACCATCCCTCTAATCCCCTAACCCTCCCATTGAAGGTCAAACCTCTAACCCCATAACTCTCCCATCAAAACACATCCATCTAATCCCCTAACGTTCATATCAAAGACCATTCCTCTAAAACGCTAACTCTCCCATCGAAGACAATTCCTCTAATCCCCTAGCGCTCGCAACAAAGCACATCCCTCTAATCCCCTCACACTCCCATAGAAGACCATCCCTCTAATACCCTAACTCTCCCGACAAATACCATCATACTAATTCCCTCACACTCCCATTGAACACCATTCTTCTAATCGCCTAACTCACCCATCAAAGACGATCCCTCTGGTCCACTAACAGTCCCATCAAAGACCATCCCTCTAATCCCCTCATTCTCCCAAAGAAGTCCATCCCTCTAATACCCTAACTCTCACATCGAAGACCACCAACTAATCCCCTAACTCTCCCATCAAAGTCCACCACTCTAATCCCCTAATTCTCCCATCGAGGACCCACCCTCTAATCGCCTTAACCTCCCATCGAAGACCAGCCCTCTAATCCCTAACCTTCCCATCAAAGATTATTAATCTAAGACCCTAACTCTCCCATCGAAGACCATCCCTCTAATCCTCTAACTCTCACATAGAAGTCCATGCCTCTAATACCCTAACTCTCCAACAAAGACCATCGCTCTAATCCCCTGACAATCACATTGAAGACCATTCCTCTAATCCCCTAACTCCCCCATCGAAAACCCTCCCTCTCATCCCCTAACAATGACAACTAATACCATCCCTCTAATCCCCTAACTCTCCCATTGATGACCATCCCTCTAATCCCCTAATGCTCCCATCAAAGACAATCCCTACATTCCCCTAACCCTACCATCAAACATCGTCCTTCTGATCGCCTAACTCTCCCACTGAAGACCCTCACTCTAATCCCCTAACTCGCACATTGAAGGCCATCCCACTAACCCCCCTAACCCTCCCATCAAAGACCATATCTCTGATCCCCTAACTCTCCCATGGAAAGACATTCCTAGAGTCCACTAAATCTCCCATCGAAGACCATCGCTCTAATCCACTAACTCCCCCATCAAAGACCATCCCTCTATCCCCTAACTCTACAATCATGGACCACCCCTCTAATCCCCTAATCCTCCCATCGAAGACCATCCCTCTAATACCCTAAATCTCACATCGAAGACCATCCCTCTAATACCCTAACTGTCCCATCGAAGACCATTGCTCTAATCCCCTAAACTTCCCATCAAAGATCATCCCTCTGATCGCTTAACTCTCCAACCAAAGACTATCCCTCTAATCCCCTAACTCTCCCACCTAAAACTCTCACTCTATTCCACTAACTCTCCCAGCGAAGGTCCATCCCTCTAATCCACTAACTATCCGATCAAAAACATCACACTAATCCCCTAACTCTCCCATTGAACACCATCACTCTAAACCACTAACTCCCCCATCAAAGACCATCCCTCTAATCCCCTCACTCTCCCATTAAAGTCCATCCTTCTAATACCCTAACTCTCCCAGCGAAGCCCATCCCTCTAATCCACTAAATCTCCTATCGAAGACCATCACTCTAAGCCCTAACTCCCCCATCGAAGATCATCCATCTAATCCCACTAAACTTCCCATGAAAGACCAAACCACTAATCCCCTAACTCTCCAACGAAGAACATCCCTCTAATCACCTTACTCTCCCATTGGAGACCATTCCTCTAATTCCCTAAACCCATCAAAGATCATCCCTCTAATCAGCTAACCCTCCCATCAAAGACCATCCCACTAATCCCCTCACTTCCCAATCGAACACCGTTCCTCTATTACCCTAATTCTCACATCGAAGACTAGCCCTATTATGACCTAACACTCCCATATAAAACCGTCACTCTAATCCACTAACTCTCACAGCGAAGTCCATCAATCTGATCCCCTAACTCTCCCATCGAAGACCATCCCTCTAATCCCCTAAATCCCCCATCAATGACCATCCCGCTAATACCCTCACTCCCCCAATGAAGTCAATCCCTCTAATACCCGAACTCTCCCATCAAAGACCATCCCTCTAATTCCCTAACTCTCCCATCAAAGGCCATCCCTCTAATCCTAACTCTCCCATCGAAGGACCATCACTCTAATCCCCTAACCCTCCCATCGAAGACCATCGCTCTACCCCCTAACTCTCCCATCAAAACCCATCCCACTAATCCCCTAACCTTCCCAACAAAGACCATTCCTCTAGAACCCTAACTCCCCATCGAAGACCATCCCTCTAATCCCTTACCACTCACATCAAAGCTCATCACTCTAATCCCCTCACACTCCCATTGAAGACCATTCCTCTAATCCCCTAACTCCCCCATCGAAAGCCCTCCCTCTCATCCCCTAACAATGACAACTAATACCATCCCTCTAATCCCCTAACCCTCCCATTGATGACTACCCCTCTAATCCCCTAATGCTCCCATCAAAGACAATCCCTTCATTCCCCTAACCCTACCATCAAACATCGTCCTTCTGATCGCCTAACTCTCCCACTGAAGACCCTCACTCTAATCCCCTAACTCGCACATTGAAGGCCATCCCACTAACCCCCTAACCCTCCCATCAAAGACCATAACTCTGATCCCCTAACTCTCCCATGGAAGAACATTCCTAGAGTCCACTAAATCTCCCATCGAAGACCATCGCTCTAATCCACTAACTCCCCCATCAAAGACCATCCCTCTAATCCCCTAACTCTACAATCATGGACCACCCCTCTAATCCCCTAATTCTCCCATCGAAGACCATCCCTCTAATACCCGAACTCTCACATCGAAGACCACCCCTCTAATGCCCTAACTGTCCCATCGAAGACCATCGCTCTAATCCCCTAAACCTTCCCATCAAAGATCATCAATCTAATCACCTAACTTTACAACCGAAGACTATCCCTCTAATCCCCTTACTCTTGCATCTAAAACCCTCAATCTATTCCGCTAACTCTCCCAGCGAAGTCCATCCCTCTAATCCCCTAACTCCCCCATCAAAGACCAGCCCTCTAATCACCTCAATCCCCCAATGAAGTCAATCCCTCTAATACCTGAACTCTCCTATCGAAAACCATCCCTCTAATCTGCTAACTCTCCCATCTAAGACCACCCCTCTAATCCCCTAATTCTCCCATTAAAGACCATCGCTCTAATCACCTAACTCTCCCATCGGAGACCATCCCGCTAACCCCTAAACCTCCCATCAAAGACCACACCCCTAATACCCTAAATCTCACATCGAAGACCATCCCTCTAATACCCTAACTGTCCCATCGAAGACCATCGCTCTAATCCCCTAAACTTCCCATCAAAGATCATCCCTCTGATCGCTTAACTCTCCAACCAAAGATTATCCCTCTAATCCCCTAACTCTCCCACCTAAAACTCTCACTCTATTCCACTCACTCTCCCAGCGAAGTCCATCCCTCTAATCCACTAACTATCCGATCAAAAACATCACACTAATCCCCTAACTCTCCCATTGAACACCATCACTCTAAACCACTAACTCCCCCATCAAAGACCATCCCTCTAATCCCCTCACTCTCCCAATAAAGTCCATCCTTCTAATACCCTAACTCTCCCAGCGAAGCCCATCCCTCTAATCCACTAAATCTCCTATCGAAGACCATCACTCTAAGCCCCTAACTCCCCCATCGAAGATCATCCATCTAATCCACTAAACTTCCCATCAAAGACCAAACCTCTAATCCCCTAACACTCCATCAAAGATCATCCCTCTAATCACCTAACCCTCCCATCAAAGACCATCCCACTAATCCCCTCACTTCCCAATCGAACACCGTTCCTCTATTACCCTAATTCTCACATCGAAGACTAGCCCTCTTATTACCTAACACTCCCATATAAAACCGTCACTCTAATCCACTAACTCTCACAGCGAAGTCCATCAATCTGATCCCCTAACTCTCCCATCGAAGACCATCCCTCTAATCCCCTAACTCCCCCATCAATGGCCATCCCGCTAATACCCTCACTCCCCCAATGAAGTCAATCCCTCTAATACCCGAACTCTCCAATCGAAGACCATCCCTCTAATTCCCAAACTCCCTGATCAAAGGCCATCCCTCTAATCCCCTAAATCTCCATCGAAGACCCTCCCTCTAATCCCCTAACTCTCCATCGAAGACCATCCCTCTAATCCCCTAACTCTCCCATCAAAACCCATCCCACTAATCCCCTAACCTTCCCAACAAAGACCATTCCTCTAGAACCCTAACTCCCCCATCGAAGACCATCCCTCTAATCCCTTACCACTCGCATCAAAGCTCATCACTCTAATCCCCTCACACTCCCATTGAAGACCATTCCTCTAATCCCCTAACTCCCCCATCGAAGACCCTCACTCTAATCCCCTAATCCTGCCATCTAACACCATCCCTCTAATCCCCTAACTCTCCCCTTTGAAGACTATCCAACTAATCCCTAACTCTCCCATCAAAGACCATCACTCTAATCCCCTAACTCTCCCATCGAAGAAAATCCCTCTAATCCCCTAACTTTCCCAGTGAAGACCATCCCTCTAATCCCCTAACTCTCCCAGCGAAGACCATCCCTCTAATCCCCTAACCCTCCCATCAAAGACCATCCATCTAATCCCCTAACTCTCCCATCAAAGAAAATCAATCTAATCCCCTAACCCTCCCATCAAATACGATCCGTCAAATACCCTAACTCTCCCAATGAAGACCACCCCTCTCATTCACTAACTCTCCATTGATAACCATCCCTATAATCCCCTAACTCTCACATCGAAGAGTATTTCTCTAATCCCCTAAATGACCCATCCAAGACCATGCATCTAATCCCCAACCCTCCCATCGAAGACCTTCCATCTAATCCCCTAACACTCCCATCGAAGACCATCCCTCTGATCCCCTAACCCTCCCATCGAACACCATCCCTCTAATCCCCTAACCGTCCCATCGAACACCAACCCTCTAATCCACTAAATCCCCCATTGAAGAACATCCTTCTAATCCCCTAACCATCCCACCAAAGAACATCTCTCTAATCCCCTAATTCTCCCATCGAAGACCCTCTCTCTAATCGCCTAAACCTCCCATCAAAGACCATCCCTCTAATCGGGTAACCCTCCATCTAAGACCATCCCACCAATCCTCTAACCCTCCCAGCGAAGTCCACCCCTCTAACCCCTAACTCTCCCGTCAAAACTCATCCCTCTAATCCCCTAACCTTCATATCAAAGACCATTCCTCTAAAACGCTAACTGTCCCTTCGAAGACAATCCGTCTAATCCCTTACCGCTCGCAACAAAGCACATCCCTCTAATCCCCTCACACTCCCATCGAAGACCATCCCTCTAATACCCTAACTCTCCTGACAAATACCATCATACTAATTCCCCCACACTCCCATTGAACACCATTCTTCTAATCGCCTAACTCTCCCATCGAAAACCATCCCTCTAGAGCAATAACCGTCCCATCAAAGACCATCCCTCTAATCCCCTCAATCTCGGAATGAAGTCCATCCCTCTAATACCCTAACTCTCCATCGAAAACCATCCCACTAATCCCCTAACTCTCCCATCAAAGACCACCACTCTAATCCCCTAATTCTCCCATCGAAGTCCCTCCCTCTAATCCCCTAATTCTCCCATCGAAGACCATCACTCTAATCGGCTCTCCCTCCCATCTAAGACCATCCCTCCAATCCGCTAACCCTCCCTTCGAAGACCATCCCTCTAACCCCCTAACTCTCCCATCAAAACCCATCCCTCTAATCCCCTAACCTTCCCATCAAAGGCCAGTCCTCTAAAACCTTAACTCTCCCATCGATGACCACCCCCTCTAATCCCCTAACCCTCTCACAGTAGTCCAGGAGACTAATACCCTAACTCTCCCAACAAAGACCATCACTCTAATCCCTTCACACTCCCATTGAAGACCATTCCTCTAATCCCTTAACTCCCCCATCGAAGACCCTCACTCTAATCCCCTAACCCTGCCATCTAACACCATCCCACTAATCCTCTAACTCTCCCTTTGAAGACTATCCAACTAATCCCCTAACTCTCCCATCAAAGACCATCACTCTAATCCCCTAATTCTCCCATCGAAGAGAATCCCTCTAATCCCCTAACTTTCCCAGTGAAGACCATCCCTCTAATCCCCTAACTCTCCCAGCGAAGACCATCCCCCTAATCCCCTAACCCTCCCATCAAAGACCATCCATCTAATCGCCTAACTCTCCCATCAAAGAAAATCAAACTAATCCCCTAACCCTCCCATCGAAGACGATCCGTCAAATAGCCTAACTCTCCCAATGAAGACCACCCCTCTCATTCACTAACTCTCCCATTGATAACCATCCCTATAATCCCCTAACTCTCACATCGAAGAGTATCCCTCTAATCCCCTAAATCACCCATCCAAGACCATGCATCTAATCCCCAACCCTCCCATCGAAGACCTTCCATCTAATCCCCTAACACTCCCATCGAAGACCATCCCTCTGATCCCTAACCCTCCCATCGAACACCACCCCTCTAATCCCCTAACCGTCCCATCGAACACCAACCCTCTAATCCACTAAATCCCCCATTGAAGAACATCCTTCTAATCCCCTAACCATCCCACCAAAGAACATCTCCCTAATCCCCTAATTCTCCCATCGAAGACACTCTCCCTAATCGCCCAAACCTCCCATCAAAGACCATCCCTCTAATCGGGTAACCCTCCCATCTAAGACCATCCCACCAATCCGCTAACCCTCCCAGTGAAGTCCACCCCTCTAACCCCCTAACTCTCCCATCAAAACTCATCCCTCTAATCCCCTAAACTTCATATCAAAGACCATTCCTCTAAAACGCTGATTCTCCCTTCGAAGACAATCCGTCTAATCCCCTACCGCTCGCAACAAAGCACATCCCTCTAATCCCCTCACACTCCCATCGAAGACCATCCCTCTCATACCCTAACTCTCCCGACAAATACCATCATACTAATTACCCCACACTCCCATTGAACACCATTCTTCTAATCGCCTAACTCTCCCATCGAAATCCATCCTTCTAGAGCAATAACCGTCCCATCAAAGACCATCCCTCTAATCCCCTCAATCTCTGAATGCAGTCCATCCCTCTAATACCCTCACTCTCCCATCGAAAACCATCCCACTAATCCCCTAACTCTCCCATCAAAGACCACCCCTCTAATCCCCTAATTCTCCCATCGAAGTCCCTCCCTCGAATTGCCTAAACCTCCCATCTAAGACCATCCCGTTAACCCCCGAACTCTACCATCAAAACCCATCCCTCTAATGCCCTAACCTTCCCATCAAAGACCATTACCCTCAAACCTGAACTCTCCCATCGAAGACCATGCCTCTAATCCCCTAACTCTCCCATAGAATCCCATGCCTCTAATAAACTAACTCTCCCAACAAAGACAATCACTCTAATCCCCTGACACTCCCATTGAAGACCATTCCTCTAATTCCCTAACTCCCCCATCGAATACCCTCCCTTTCATCCCCTAACACTGACAATTAATACCACCCTCTAATCCCCTAACTCTCCCATTGATGACCATCCCTCTAATCCTCTAATGCTCCCATCAAAGACATTCCCTACACTCCCCGAACCCCTCCATCAAAGACCGTCCTTCTGATCTCCTAACCCTCCCATTGAAGACCCTCACTCTAATCCCCTAACTCCCAAATTGAAGGCCATCACGCTAATCCTCTAATCCACCAATTAAAGACCATAACTCTGATTCCCTAACCCTCCCATCAAACAACATCCCTCTAATCCCCTAACCGTCCCATCGAAGACCAACCCTCTAATCCCCTAAATCCCCCATTGAAGACCATCCTTCCAATACCCTAACTATCCCACCAAAGAACATCTCTCTAATCCCCTAATTCCGCCATCGAAGAACCTCCCTCTAATCACCTAAACCTCCCATCGAAGACCGTCCCTCTAATCGGGTAACCCTCCCATCTAAGACCATCCCACCAATCCGCTAACTCTCCCATCGAAGACCATCCCTCTAACCCCCAACGCTCCCGTCAAAACCCATCCCTCTAATCGCCTAAACTTCCCATCAAAGACCAATCCCCTAAAACCCTAACTCTCCAATCGAAGACCATCCCTCTAATCCCCTTACTCTCCCATAGTAGTCCATGCATCTAATACCCTAACTCTCCCAACAAAGACCATCACTCTAATCCCCTCACACTCCAACTGAAGACCATTCCTCTAATCCCCTAACTCCCCCAACGAAAATTCTCCCTCTAATCCCCTAAACCTGCCATCTAATACCATCCCTCTGATCCCCTAACTCTCCCATTGAAGACCATCCCTCTAATACCCTCACTCTCCCATCGAAAACCATCCCACTAATCCCCTAACTCTCCCATCAAAGACCACCCCTCTAATCCCCTAATTCTCCCATCGAAGTCCCTCCCTCGAATTGCCTAAACCTCCCATCTAAGACCATCCCGTTAACCCCCGAACTCTACCATCAAAACCCATCCCTCTAATGCCCTAACCTTCCCATCAAAGACCATTACCCTCAAACCTGAACTCTCCCATCGAAGACCATGCCTCTAATCCCCTAACTCTCCCATAGAATCCCATGCCTCTAATAAACTAACTCTCCCAACAAAGACAATCACTCTAATCCCCTGACACTCCCATTGAAGACCATTCCTCTAATTCCCTAACTCCCCCATCGAATACCCTCCCTTTCATCCCCTAACACTGACAACTAATACCACCCTCTAATCCCCTAACTCTCCCATTGATGACCATCCCTCTAATCCTCTAATGCTCCCATCAAAGACATTCCCTACACTCCCCGAACCCCTCCATCAAAGACCGTCCTTCTGATCTCCTAACCCTCCCATTGAAGACCCTCACTCTAATCCCCTAACTCCCAAATTGAAGGCCATCACGCTAATCCCCTAATCCACCAATTAAAGACCATAACTCTGATTCCCTAACCCTCCCATCAAACAACATCCCTCTAATCCCCTAACCGTCCCATCGAAGACCAACCCTCTAATCCCCTAAATCCCCCATTGAAGACCATCTTTCTAATACCCTAACCATCCCACCAAAGAATATCTCTCTAATCCCCTAATTGTCCCATCGAAGACCCTCCCTCTAATCACCTAAACCTCCCATCGAAGACCGTCCCTCTAATCGGGTAACCCTCCCATCTAAGACCATCCCACCAATCCGCTAACTCTCCCATCGAAGACCATCCCTCTAACCCCCTAACGCTCCCGTCAAAACCCATCCCTCTAATCGCCTAAACTTCCCATCAAAGACCAATCCTCTAAAACCCTAACTCTCCAATCGAAGACCATCCCTCTAATCCCCTTACTCTCCCATAGTAGTCCATGCGTCTAATACCCTAACTCTCCCAACAAAGACCATCACTCTAATCCCCTCACACTCCAACTGAAGACCATTCCTCTAATCCCCTAACTCCCCAACGAAAATTCTCCCTCTAATCCCCTAAACCTGCCATCTGATACCATACCTCTGATCCCCTAACTCTCCCATTGAAGACCATACCTCTATTCCCTAACACTCCCATCAAAGACCATCCCTCTAATCCCCTAACTCACCCATCGAAGACAATTCCTACAATCCCCTAACCCGACCATCAAAGACCGTCCTTCTGATCCCCTAACTCTCCCATTGAAGACCCTCACTCTAATCCACAAACTCCCACATAGAAGGCCATCCCTCTAATCCCCTAAACCTCCCATCAAAGTCCATAACTCTGATCCCCTAACTCTCCCATGGAAGACCATCCCTCCAGTCCACTAAATCTCCCATCGATAACCATCCCTCTAATCCACTAATTCTCCCAATGAAGAACATATCTCTTATCCCCGACTCTCCCATTAAAGACAGTCCCTCGAATCACCTAACTCTCCCTTTGAAGATCATTGCTTTAATACACTAACTCTCCCAGCGAAAACTATCCCTCTAATCCACTAACTAGCCCATTGAGGACCATCCCTCTAATCCCCTCACTAACCCATTGAAGACCATCCCTATAATACCCTAACTCTCACATCGAAGACCATCGCTCTAATCCCCTAACTGTCCCATCGAAGACCATCCCTCTAATCCCCTAACATTCCCATCAAAGACCATCCCTTTAATCCCCTAACTCTCCCACCGAAGACATTCCCTCTAATCCCCTAACACTCCCATCTAAAACCATCACTCTAATCCACTAACTCTCCCAGCGAAGTCCATCCCTCTAACCCCATAACTCTCCCATCGAAGACCATCCCGCTAATCCCCTAACTCCCCCATCAAAGAGCATCCCTATAAACCCCTCACGCCAGCAAAGAAGTCCATCCCTCCAACACCCTAATTCGCCTATCGAAGACCATCCGTCTAAAGCCCTAACACTCCCATCAAAGACCACCACTCTAATCCCCTAATTCTCCCCTTGAAGACCCTCCCTCTAATCACTTAACCCTCCCATCTAATACCATCCCTCTAATCCCTTAACCCTTCTATTGAAGGCCAACCCTCTAACACCCTAACTCTCCCATCAAAACCCATCCATCAAATCCCCTAACCTTCATATCAAAGACCATTCCTCTAAAACGCTAACTCTCCCTTCGAAGACCATCCGTCTAATCCCCTACCGCTCGCAGCAAAGCACATCCCTCTAATCCCCTCACACTCCCATCGAAGCACATCCCTCTAATCCCCTCACACTCCCATAGAAGACCATCCCTCTAATACCCTAACTCTCCCGACAAATACCATCATACTAAATACCCCACACTCCCATTGAACACCATTCTTCTAATCGCCTAACTATCCCATCGAAGACCATCACTCAAGACCACTAACCCTCCTGTCAAAGACCATCCCTCTAATCCCCTCACTCTCCTAATGAATTCCATCCCTCTAATACCCTAACTCTCCCATCGAAAACCATCCCACTAATCCCCTAATTCTCCCATCGAAGACCCTCCATCTAATCGCCTAAACCTGACATTGAAGACCATCCCTATAGTCACCTAACACTCCCATCAAAGACCATCCCTCTAACACCCTAATTCTCCCATCAAAACCCATCCCTCTAATGCCCTAACCTTCCCATCAAAGACCATTACACTAAAACCCGAACTCTCCCATCAAAGACCATCCCTCTAATCCCCTAACTCTCACATAGAATTCCATGCCTCTAATAAACTAAATCTCCCAACAAAGACCATCGCTCTAACCCCTGACAATCCCATTGAAGACCATTCCTCTAATCCCCTAACTCCCTCATCGCATACCCTCACTCTCATCCCCTAACACTGACAACTAATACCACCCTCTAATCCCCTAACTCTCCCATTGATGACCATCCCTCTAATCCTCTAATGTTCGCATCAAAGACATTCCATACTCTCCCCTAACCCCACCATCAAAGACCGTCCTTCTGATCGCCTAACTCTCCCATTGAAGACCCTCACTCTAATCCCCTAACTCCCACATTGAAGGCCATCACACTAACCCCCATCCCTCCCATCAAAGAACATAACTCTGATCACCTAACTCTCCCATGGAATAACATCCCTCCGGTCCACGAAATCTCCCATTGAAGACCATCGCTCTAATCCACTAACTCCCCCATCGAAGACGATCCCTCTAATCCCCTAATTCTCCCATTGAAGAACATACCTTAATCACCTGACACTCCAATTAAAGACAATCCCTCGAATCACCTAACTCTCCCATTGAAGATCATCGCTCTAATACACTAACACTCCCAGCGAAGACCATCCCTCTAATCCACTAACTATCCCATTGAAGACCATCCCTCTAATCCCCTCACTACCCATCGAAGACCATCCCTCCAGTTCACTAACCCTCCCATCAAAGGCCGTCCCCCTAATCCCCTCACTCTCCTAATGAAGTCCATCCCTCTAATACCCTAACTCTCACATCGAAGACCATCCCACTAATACCCTAACTCTCCCATCAAGACCACCCCTCTAATCCCCTAATTCTCCCATCGAAGACCCTCCCTCTAATCGACTAAACCTCCCATCGAAGTCCATCCCTCTAATCACCCAACACCTACCATCTAAGACCATCCCTCTAACCCCCTAATGCTGCCATCAAAACCCATCCCTATAATCCCTTAACCTTCCCATCAAAGACCGTTACTCTAAAACCCTAACTCTCCCATCGAAGACCATCCCTCTAATCCCCTAACTCTCCCATAGAAGTCCATGCCTCTAATAACCTAACTCTGCCAACAAAGACAATCACTCTAATCCCCTGACACTCCCATTGAAGGCCAATCCTTTAATCCCCTAACTCCCCCAACGAATACCCTCCCTCTCATCCCCTAACACTGACAACTAATACCATCCCTCTAATCCCCTAACGCTCCCATCAAAGACCATCCCTCTAATCCCCTAACTCACCCATCGAATACAATCCCCACACTCCCCTAACCCTAACATCAAAGACCGTACTTCTGATCGCCTAACTCTCCCATCGAAGAACCTCACTCTAATCCCCTAACTCCCACATTGAAGGCCATCCCTCTAATCCCCTAACCCTTCCATCAAAGACCATAGCTCTGATCCCCTAACTCTCCCATGGAAGATCCTCCCTCCAGTCCATTAAATCTCCCATCGAAGACCATCGTTCTAATCCACTAGCTCCCCCATCGAAGACCATCCGTCTAATCCCCTAATTCACCCATCGAGTACAATCCCCACACTCCCCTAACCCTAACATCAAAGACCGTGCTTCTGATCGTCTAACTCTCCCATCGAAGAACCTCACTCCAATACCCTAACTCCCACATTGAAGGCCATCCCTCTAATCCCCTAACCCTTCCATCAAAGACCATAACTCTGATCCCCTAACTCTCCCATGGAAGATCCTCCCTCCAGTCCACTAAATCTCCCATCGAAGACCATCGTTCTAATCCACTAGCTCCCCCATCGAAGACCATCCGTCTAATCCCCTAATTCACCCAGCGAGTACAATCCCCACACTCCCCTAACCCTAACATCAAAGACCGTGCTTCTGATCGCCTAACTCTCCCATCGAAGAACCTCACTCTAATCCCCTAACTCCCACATTGAAGGCCATCCCTCTAATCCCCTAACCCTTCCATCAAAGACCATAACTCTGATCCCCTAACTCTCCCATGGAAGATCCTCCCTCCAGTCCACTAAATCTCCATCGAAGACCATCGTTCTAATCCACTAGCTCCCCCATCGAAGACCAGCCCTCTAATCCCCTAATTCTCCCATTGAAGAACATACCTCTAATCCCCTGACACTCTCATTAAAGACAGTCCCTCGAATCTCCTAACTCTCCCATTGAAGACCATCCCTCTAATACACTAACTCTCCCAGCGAAGACCATCGCTCTAATCCACTAACTAGCCCATTGAAGATCATCCTTCTAATCCCCTCACTACCCCATCGAAGACCATCCCTCTAATACCCTAACCCTCACATCGAAGACAATCCCTCTAATCCCATAAATGTCCCATCGAAGACCATCCCTCTAATCCCAGAAACCTTACCATAAAAGATCAGCCCTTTAATCACCTAACTCTCCCACCGAAGACTATCCCTCTAATTCCCTAACACTCCCATCTAAAACCGTCACTCTAATCCCCTAACTCCCCAATCAAAGACCATCACTCTAATCCCCTCACTCCAACAAAGAAGTCCATCCCTCCAATACCCTAACTCTCCTATCGAAGACCATCCCTCTAATACCCTAACTCTCCCAACAAAGACCACCACTCTAATCCCCTAATTCTCCCATTGAAGAACCTTCCTCTAATTCCCTCACTTCCCCAATGAAGTCAATCCCTCTAATACCCGAACTCTACTATCGAAAACCATCCCTCTAATCCCCTAACTCTCCCATCAAAGACCACTCCTCTAATCCCCTAATTCTCCCATTAAAGACTATCGCTCTAATTCCCTAACTCTCCCATCGGAGACCATCCCGCTAACCCCTAAACCTCCCATCAAAGACCACACCTCTAATCCCCTAAACTTCCCATCAAAGATCATCCATCTAATCGCCTAACTCTCCAACCAAAGACTATCCCTCTAATCCCCTAACTCGCCCATCTAAAACCCTCACTCTATACCACTAACTCTCCCAGCGAAGTCCATCCCTCTAATCCAATATCTAACCCATCAAAAACATCACATTAATCCCCTAACTCTCCCATTGAACAACATCACTCTAAACCCCTAACTCCACCATCAAAGACCATCGCTCTAATCCCCTCACTCTCCCAATGAAGTCCATCCTTCAGATACCCTAACTCTCCCAACAAAGCCCATCCCTCTTATCAACTAAATCTCCCAGCAAAGACCATCACTCTAAGCCCCTAACCCTCCCATCGAAGATCATCCCTCTCATCCCCTCAATTCCCAATCGAACACTAAATCCACTAAACCTCCCATCAAAGACCAAAACTCTAATCCCCTAACTCTCCACGAAGAACATCCCTCTAATCCCCTTACTCTCCCATTGGAGACTATCCCTCTAATGCCATAATCCCATCAAAGACCATCCCTCTAATCCCCTAACCCTCCCATCGAAGACCATCCATCTAATCCCCTCACTTCCCAATCGAACACCATCCCTCTATTACCCTTATTCTCACATCGAAGACTATCCCTCTAATCAGCTAACACTCCAATCTAAAACCGTCACTCTAATCCAATGACTCTCAGAGTGAAGTCCATCAATCTGATCCCCTAACTCCCACATTGAAGGCCATCACGTTAATCCCCTAACCCTCCCATCAAAGACCATAACTCTGATCCCCTAACTCTCCCATGGATGAACATCCCTCCAGTCCACTACATCTCCCATCGAAGACCATCGCTCTAATCCACTAACTCCTCCATCGAAGACCATCCCTCTAATCCCCTAATTCTCCCATTGAAGAACATTCCTCTAATCACCTGACACTCCAATTAAAGACAATCCCTCGAATCACCTAACTCTCCCATTGAAGATCATCGCTCTAATACACTAACTATCCCATTGAAGACCATCCCTCTAATCCACTAACTATCCCATTGAAGACCATCCCTCTAATCCCCTCACTACCCCATCGAAGACCATCCCTCCAGTGCACTAACCCTCCCATCAAAGGCCATCTCTCTAATCCCCTCACTATCCTAATGAAGTCCATCCCTCTAATACCCTAACTCTCCCATCAAGACCACCCCTCTAATCCCCTAATTCTCCCATCGAAGACCCTCCCTCTAATCGACTAAACCTCCCATCGAAGTCCATCCCACTAATCACCCAACCCTCCCATCTAAGACCATCCCTCTAACCCCCTTAATGCTGCCATCAAAACCCATCCCTATAATCTCTTAACCTTCCCATCAAAGACCGTTACTCTAAAACCCTAACTCTCCCATCGAAGACCATCCCTCTAATCCCCTAACTCTCCCATAGAAGTCCATGCCTCTAATAGCCTAACTCTGCCAACAAAGGCAATCACTCTAATCCCCTGACACTCCCATTGAAGACCATTCCTTTAATCCCCTAACTCCCCCAACGAATACCCTCCCTCTCATCCCCTAACACTGACAACTAATACCATCACTCTAATCCCCTAACTCTCCCATTGATGACCATCCCTCTAATCCCCTAACGCTCCCATCAAAGACCATCCCTCTAATCCCCTAATTCACCCATAGAATACAATGCCCACACTCCCCTAACCCTAACATCAAAGACCGTGCTTCTGATCGCCTAACTCTCCCATCGAAGAACCTCACTCTAATCCCCTAACTCCCACATTGAAGGCCATCCCTCTAATCCCCTAACCCTTCCATCAAAGACCATAACTCTGATCCCCTAACTCTCCCATGGAAGATCCTCCCTCCAGTCCACTAAATCTCCCATCGAAGACCATCGTTCTAATCCACTAGCTCCCCCATCGAAGACCAGCCCTCTAATCCCCTAATTCTCCCATTGAAGAACATACCTCTAATCCCCTGACACTCTCATTAAAGACAGTCCCTCGAATCTCCTAACTCTCCCATTGAAGACCATCCCTCTAATGCACTAACTCTCCCAGCGAAGACCATCGCTCTAATCCACTAACTAGCCCATTGAAGATCATCCTTCTAATCGCCTCACTACCCCATCGAAGATAATCCCTCTAATACCCTAACCCTCACATCGAAGACCATCCCTCTAATCCCATAAATGTCCCATCGAAGACCATCCCTCTAATCCCAGAAACCTTACCATAAAAGATCAGCCCTTTAATCACCTAACTCTCCCACCGAAGACTATCCCTCTAATTCCCTAACACTCCCATCTAAAACCGTCACTCTAATCCCCTAACTCCCCAATCAAAGACCATCACTCTAATCCCCTCACTCCAACAAAGAAGTCCATCCCTCCAATACCCTAACTCTCCTATCGAAGACCATCCCTCTAATACCCTAACTCTCCCAACAAAGACCACCACTCTAATCCCCTAATTCTCCCATTGAAGAACCTTCCTCTAATTCCCTCACTTCCCCAATGAAGTCAATCCCTCTAATACCCGAACTCTACTATCGAAAACCATCCCTCTAATCCCCTAACTCTCCCATCAAAGACCACTCCTCTAATCCCCTAATTCTCCCATTAAAGACTATCGCTCTAATTCCCTAACTCTCCCATCGGAGACCATCCCGCTAACCCCTAAACCTCCCATCAAAGACCACACCTCTAATCCCCTAAACTTCCCATCAAAGATCATCCATCTAATCGCCTAACTCTCCAACCAAAGACTATCCCTCTAATCCCCTAACTCGCCCATCTAAAACCCTCACTCTATACCACTAACTCTCCCAGCGAAGTCCATCCCTCTAATCCAATATCTAACCCATCAAAAACATCACATTAATCCCCTAACTCTCCCATTGAACAACATCACTCTAAACCCCTAACTCCACCATCAAAGACCATCGCTCTAATCCCCTCACTCTCCCAATGAAGTCCATCCTTCAGATACCCTAACTCTCCCAACAAAGCCCATCCCTCTTATCAACTAAATCTCCCAGCAAAGACCATCACTCTAAGCCCCTAACCCTCCCATCGAAGATCATCCCTCTCATCCCCTCAATTCCCAATCGAACACTAAATCCACTAAACCTCCCATCAAAGACCAAAACTCTAATCCCCTAACTCTCCACGAAGAACATCCCTCTAATCCCCTTACTCTCCCATTGGAGACTATCCCTCTAATGCCATAATCCTATCAAAGACCATCCCTCTAATCCCCTAACCCTCCCATCGAAGACCATCCATCTAATCCCCTCACTTCCCAATCGAACACCATCCCTCTATTACCCTTATTCTCACATCGAAGACTATCCCTCTAATCAGCTAACACTCCAATCTAAAACCGTCACTCTAATCCAATGACTCTCAGAGTGAAGTCCATCAATCTGATCCCCTAACTCCCACATTGAAGGCCATCACGTTAATCCCCTAACCCTCCCATCAAAGACCATAACTCTGATCCCCTAACTCTCCCATGGATGAACATCCCTCCAGTCCACTAAATCTCCCATCGAAGACCATCGCTCTAATCCACTAACTCCTCCATCGAAGACCATCCCTCTAATCCCCTAATTCTCCCATTGAAGAACATTCCTCTAATCACCTGACACTCCAATTAAAGACAATCCCTCGAATCACCTAACTCTCCCATTGAAGATCATCGCTCTAATACACTAACTATCCCATTGAAGACCATCCCTCTAATCCACTAACTATCCCATTGAAGACCATCCCTCTAATCCCCTCACTACCCCATCGAAGACCATCCCTCCAGTGCACTAACCCTCCCATCAAAGGCCATCCCTCTAATCCCCTCACTATCCTAATGAAGTCCATCCCTCTAATACCCTAACTCTCCCATCAAGACCACCCCTCTAATCCCCTAATTCTCCCATCGAAGACCCTCCCTCTAATCGACTAAACCTCCCATCGAAGTCCATCCCACTAATCACCCAACCCTCCCATCTAAGACCATCCCTCTAACCCCCTTAATGCTGCCATCAAAACCCATCCCTATAATCCCTTAACCTTCCCATCAAAGACCGTTACTCTAAAACCCTAACTCTCCCATCGAAGACCATCCCTCTAATCCCCTAACTCTCCCATAGAAGTCCATGCCTCTAATAGCCTAACTCTGCCAACAAAGGCAATCACTCTAATCCCCTGACACTCCCATTGAAGACCAATCCTTTAATCCCCTAACTCCCCCAACGAATACCCTCCCTCTCATCCCCTAACACTGACAACTAATACCATCCCTCTAATCCCCTAACTCTCCCATTGATGACCATCCCTCTAATCCCCTAACGCTCCCATCAAAGACCATCCCTCTAATCCCCTAACTCACCCATAGAATACAATGCCCACACTCCCCTAACCCTAACATCAAAGACCGTCCTTCTGATCGCCTAACTCTCCCATCGAAGAACCTCACTCTAATCCCCTAACTCCCACATTGAAGGCCATCCCTCTAATCCCCTAACCCTTCCATCAAAGACCATAACTCTGATCCCCTAACTCTCCCATGCAAGATCCTCCCTCCAGTCCACTAAATCTCCCATCGAAGACCATCGTTCTAATCCACTAGCTCCCCCATCGAAGACCAGCCCTCTAATCCCCTAAATCTCCCATTGAAGAACATACCTCTAATCCCCTGACACTCCCATTAAAGACAGTCCCTCGAATCACCTAACTCTCCCATTGAAGATCATCGCTCTAATCCACTAACTAGCCCATTGAAGACCATCCCTCTAATCCCCTCACTACCCCATCGAAGACCATCCCTCTAATACCCTAACCCTCACATCGAAGACCATCCCTCTAATCCCATAAATGTCCCATCGAAGACCATCCCTCTAATCCCCTAACCTTACCATCAAAGACCATCCCTTTAATCACCTAACTCTCCCACCGAAGACTATCCCTCTAATCCCCTAACATTCCCATCTAAAACCGTCTCTCTAATCCCCTAACTCCCCCATCAAAGACCATCACTCTAATCCCCTCACTCCAACAAAGAAGTCCATCCCTAAAATACCCTAACTCTCCTATCGAAGACCATCCCTCTAATACCCTAACTCTCCCAACAAAGACCACCACTCTAATCCCCTAATTCTCCCATCGAAGAACCTTCCTCTAATTCCCTCACTTCCCCAATGAAGTCAATCCCTCTATTACCCGAACTCTCCTATCGAAAACCATCCCTCTAATCCCCTAACTCTCCCATCAAAGACCACCCCTCTTATCCCCTAATTCTCCCATTAAAGACCATCGCTCTAATCCCCTAACTCTCCCATCGGAGACCATCCCGCTAACCCCTAAACCTTCCATCAAAGACCACACCTCTAATCCCCTAAACTTCCCATCAAAGATCATCCATCTAATCGCCTAACTCTCCAACCAAAGACTATCCCTCTAATCCCCTAACTCTCCCATCTAAAACCCTCACTCTATTCCACTAACTCTCCCAGCGAAGTCCATCCCTTTAATCCACTATCTATCGCATCAAAAACATCACTTTAATCCCCTAACTCTCCCATTGAACACCATCACTCTAAACCCCTAACTCCACCAACAAAGACCATCGCTCTAATCCCCTCACTCTCCCAATGAAGTCCATCCTTCTGATACCCTAACTCTCCCAGCGAAGCCCATCCCTCTAATACCCTCACTTCCCAATCGAACACTATATCCACTAAACCTCCCATCAAAGACCAAACCTCTAATCCCCTAACTCTCCAACGAAGAACATCGATCTAATCCCCTTACTCTCCCATTGGGGACCATCACTCTAATGCCATAATCCCATCAAAGACCATCCCTCTAATCCCCTAACCCTCCCATCGAAGACCATCCCTCTAATCCCCTAACCCTCCCATCGAAGACCATCCCTCTAATCCCCAAACTTCCCAATCGAAGACCATCCCTCTATTGCCCTTATTCTCACATCGAAGACTATCCCTCTATCAGCTAACACTCCCATCTAAAACCGTCACTCTAATCCACTAACTCTCACAGCTAAGTCCATCAATGTGATCCCCTAACTCCCCCATCAATGACCATCCCACTAATCCCCTCACTCCCCCAATCAATTCAATCCCTCTAATACCCAAACTCTCCCATCAAAGTCCACCACTCTAATCCCCTAATTCTCCCATCAAAGACCATCACTCTAATCCCATAACTCTCCCATCGAAGACCATCGCTCTAATCCACTAACCCTGCATCTAATACCATCCCTCTAATCCCCTAACTCTCCCTTTGAAGACTATCCAACTAATCCCCAAACTGTCCCATCAAAGCTCATCACTCTAATCCCCCCACACTCCCATTGAAGACCATTCCTCTAATCCCCTAACGACCCCATCGAAGACCCTCACTCTAATCGCCTAACCCTGCCATCTGATACCATCCCTCTAATCCCCTAACTCTCCCTTTGAAGACTATGCAACTAATCCCCAAACTCTCCCATCAAAGACCATCACTCTAATCCCCTAACTCTCCCATCGAAGAAAATCCCTCTAATACCCTAAATTTCCCGGTGAAGACCATCCCTCTAATCCCCTAACTCTCCCAGCGAAGAACATCCCTCTAATCCCCTAACCATCCCATCAAAGACCATCCATCTAATCGCCTAACTCACCCATCGAAGACCATCCCTCTAATCACCTAACACTCCCATCTAAGACCATCCCTCTAACACCCTAACTATCCCATCAAAACCCATTCCTCTAATCCCCTAACCTTCCCATCAAAGACAATTACTATATAACCCTAACTCTCCAATTGAAGACCATCCCTCTAAGCCCCGAACTCTCACATTGAATTCCATGCCTCTAATAAACTAAATCTCCCAACAAAGACCATCGCTCTAATCCCCTGACAATCCCATTGAAGACCATTCCTCTAAACCCTAACTCCCCCATCGAATACCCTCCCTCTCATCCCCTAACACTGACAACTAATACCACCCTCTAATCCCCGAACTCTCCCATGGATGACTCTCCCTCTTATCCCCTAACGCTCCCATCAAAGACATTCCCTATACTCCCCTTACCCCACCATCAAAGACCGTCCTTCTGAACTCCTAACTCTCCCATTGAAGACCCTCACACTAATCCCCTCACTCCCACATTGAAGGCCATCACGCTAATCCCCTAACCCTCCCATCAAAGACCATAACTCTGATCCCCTAACACGCCCATGGAAGAACATTCCTCCAGTCCACTAAATCTCCCATCGAAGACCATCGCTCTAATCCACTAACTCCCCCATCGAAGAAGATCCCTCTAATCCCCTAATTCTCCCATTGAAGAACATACCTCTAATCCCCTGACACTCCAATTAAAGACAATCCCTCGAATCACCTACTCTCCCTTTGAAGATTATCGCTCTAATACACTAACTCTCCCAGCGAAGACCGTAACTCTAATCCACTAACTATCCCATTGAAGACCATTCCTCTAATCCGCTCACTACCCCATTGAAGACCATCCCTCTAGTGCACTAACCCTCCCATCAAACGCCATCCCTCTGATCCCCTCACTCTCCCAATGAAGTCTATTCCTCTAATACCCTGACTCTCGCATTGAAGACCATCCCACTAATCCTCTAACTCTCCCATCAAGACCACCCCTCTAATCCACTAATTCTCCAATCAAAGACGCTCCCTCTAATCGCCTAAACCTCCCATCGAAGTCCATCCCTCTAATCACCTAACCCTCCAATCTAAGACCATCCCTCTAAACCCCTAATGCTCCCATCAAAACCCATCCCTATAATTCCTTAACCTTCCCATCAAAGACCATTACTCTAAAACCCTAACTCTCCCTTCGAAGACCATCCCTCTAATCCCCTAACTCTCCCACGGAAGACTGTCCCTCTAATCCCCTCATTCTCCTAATGAAGTCCATCCCTCTAATACCCTAACTCTCCCATTAAAGACAATCACTCTAATCCCCTGACACTCCCATTGAAGACCATTCCTCTAATCCCCTAACTCCCCCATCGAATACCCTCCCTCTCATCCCCTAACACTGACAACTAATACCATCCCTCTAATCCCCTAACTCTCCCATTGATGACCATCCCTCTAATCCCCTAACGTTCCCATCAAAGGCCATCCCTCTAATACCCTAACTCACCCATCGAAGACAATCCCTACACTACCCTAACCCTACCAGCAAAGACCGTCCTTCTGATCGCCTAACTCTCCCATCAAAGAATCTCACTCTAATCCCCAAACTCCCACATTGAAGGCCATCCCTCTAATCCCCTAACCCTTCCATCAAAGACAATAACTCTGATCCCCTAACTCTCCCATGGAAGATCCTCCCTCCATTCCACTAAATCTCCCATTGAAGACCATCGTTCTAATCAACTAACTCCCCCATCGAAGACCATCCCTCTAAACCCCTAATTCTCCCATTGAAGAACATACCTCTAATCCCCTGACACTCCCATTAAAGACAGTCCCCCGAATCACCTAACTCTCCCATTGAAGATTCTCGCTCTAATACACTAACTCTCCCAGCGAAGACCATCCCTCTAATCCATTAACTATCCTATTGAAGACCATCCCCCAATCCCCTCACTACCCTATCGAAGACTCTCCCTCTAATACCCTAACTCTCACATCGAAGACCATCCCTCTAATCCCCTAACTGTCCCACCGAAGACCATCCCTCTTATCCCCTAACCTTTCCATCAAAGACCATCCCCTTAATCCCCTAACTCTCCCACCGAAGACTATCTCTCTAATCCCCTAACACTCCCATCTAAAACCGTCACTCTAATCTCCTAACTCCCCCTTCAAAGACCATCACTCTAATACCCTGACTCCAACAAAGAAGTCCATCCCTACAATACCCTAACTCTCCTAATGAAGACCATCATTCTAATACCCTAACTCTCCCATCAAAGACAATCACTCTAATCCCCTGACACTCCCATTGAAGACCATTCCTCTAATCCCCTAACTCCCCCATCGAATACCCTCCCTCTCATCCCCTAACACTGACAACTAATACCATCCCTCTAATCCCCTAACTCTCCCATTGATGACCATCCCTCTAATCCCCTAACGTTCCCATCAAAGGCCATCCCTCTAATACCCTAACTCACCCATCAAAGACAATCCCTACACTACCCTAACCCTACCAGCAAAGACCGTCCTTCTGATCGCCTAACTCTCCCATCAAAGAATCTCACTCTAATCCCCAAACTCCCACATTGAAGGCCATCCCTCTAATCCCCTAACCCTTCCATCAAAGACAATAACTCTGATCCCCAAACTCTCCCATGGAAGATCCTCCCTCCAGTCCACTAAATCTCCCATCGAAGACCATTGTTCTAATCCACTAACTCCCCCATCGAAGACCATCCCTCTAATCCCCTAATTCTCCCATTGAAGAAAATACCTCTAATCCCCTGACAATCCCATTAAAGACAGTCCCTCGAATCACCTAACTCTCCCATTGAAGATCATCGCTCTAATACACTAACTCTCCCAGCGAACACCATCCCTCTAATCCACTAACTATCCCATTGAAGACCATCCCTCTAATCCCCTCACTACCCCATCGAAGACTATCCCTCTAATACCCTAACTCTCACATCGAAGACCATCCCTCTAATCCCCTAACTGTCCCACCGAAGACCATCCCTCTTATCCCCTAACCTTCCCATCAAAGACCATCCCCTTAATCCACTAACTCTCCCACCGAAGACTATCCCTCTAATCCCCTAACACTCACCATCTAAACCCGTCACTCTAATCCCCTAACTCACCCATCAAAGACCATCACTCTAATCCCCTCACTCCAACAAAGAAGTCCATCTTTCCAATACCCTAACTCTCCTAACGAAGACCATCCCTCTAATCCCCTAACTCTCCCAGTGAAAACCATCCCTCTAATCCCCTCATTCTCTTAATGAAGTCCATCCCTTTAATACCCTAACTCTCCCATCGAAAACCATCCCACTAATCCCCTAAGTCTCCCATCAAAGACCACCCCTCTAATCCCCTAATTCTCCCATCGAAGACCCTCCCTCTAATCGCCTAAACCTCCCATTGAAGACCATCCCTCTAATCACCTAACACTCCCATCAAAACCCATTCCTCTAATCCCCTAACCTTTCCATCAAAGACCATTACTATAAACCCTAACTCACCCATCGAAGACCATCCCTCGAATCCCCTAACTCTACAATCAAAAGCCGTCCCTCTAATCCCCTAATTCTCCCATCGAATACCATCACTCTAATCACATAAACCTCCCATCGAAGACCATCGCTCTAATCCCCTTACGCTCCCATCAAAGACCATCCCTCTAATCAGATAAATCTCCCATTGAAGGCCACCCCTCTAACCCCCTAACTCTCCCATCAAAACCCATTGCACTGATCCCCTAACCTTCCCAACAAAGACCATTACTCTAAACCCCTAACTCCCCCATGGAAGGCACTCACTCTAATCCCCTAACCCTGCCATCTAATACCATCCCTCTAATCCCCTAACTCTCCCATTGTAGACTATCCAACTAATCCCCTAACTCTCCCCTCAAAGATCATCACTCTATTCCCCTAACTCTCCCATCGAAGAAAATCCCTCTAATCCCCTAACTTTCCCAGTGAAGACTATCCCTCTAATCACCTAACTCTCCAAGCGAAGACCATCCCTCTAATCCCCTGACACTCCCATCAAAGACCATCCAACTAATCTCCTAACTCTCCCATCAAAGAAAATCCGTCTAATCCCCTAACCCTCCCATCGAAGATGATCTATCTAATACCCTAACTCTCCCAATGAAGAACATCCCTCTCATTCAATAACTCTCCCATTGAAAACCATCCCTATAATCCCCTAACTCTCACATCGAAGACTATCCCTCTAATCCCCTAAATCCCCCATCGAAGGCCATGCATCTAATCCCCTAAACCTCCCATCGAACACCTTCCATCTAATCCCCCAACACTCCCATCGAAGACCAACCCTCTGATCCCCTAAACCTCCCATCGAACACCATCCCTCTAATCCCCTAACGCTTTCAGGGAAGACCATCCCTCTGATCCCCTAAACCTCCCATCGAACACCATCCCTCTAATCCCCTAAATCTCCCAGGGAAGAGTATCCCTCTACTCCCGTCATTCTCCTAATGAAGTCCATCCCTCTAATACCCTCACTCTCCCATCGAAAACCATCCCACTAATCCCCTAACTCTCCAATCAAAGACCACCCCTCTAATCTCCTAATTCTCCCATCGAAGACCCTCCCTCTAAACACCTAATACTCCCATCTAAGACCATCCCTCTAACCCCATAACTCTCCCATCAAAACCCCTTCCTCTAATCCCCTAAACTTCCCATCAAAGACCATGTCTATAAAGCCCTAACTCTCCCATCGAAGACCATCCCTCTAATGCCCTAACTCTCACATAGAATTCCATGCCTCTAATAAACTAACTCTCCCAACAAAGACCATCGCTCTAATCCCCTGACAATCCCATTGAAGTCCATACCTTAAACCCCTAACTCCCCCATCGAATACCCTCCCTCTCATCCCCTAACACTGACGACTAATACCACCCTCTAATCCCCGAACTCTCCCATGGATGACCATTCCTCTAATCCCCTAATGCTCCCATCAAAGACATTCCCTATACTCCCCTAACCCAAACATCAAAGACCGTCCTTCTGATCTCCTAACTCTCCCATTGAAGACCCTCACTCTAATCCCCTAACTCCCACATTGAAGGCCATCACGCTAATCCCCTAACCCTTCCATCAAAGAGCATAACTCTGATCCCCTAAAACTCCCATGGAAGAACATCCCTCCAGTCCACTAAATCTCCCATCGACGACCATCGCTCTAATCCATTAACTCCCCCAATGAAGACCATCCCTCTAATCCCCTAATTCTCCCATTGAAGAACATACCTCTAAACCCCTGACACTCCAATTAATGACAATCCCTCGAATCACCTAACTCTCCCTTTGAAGATTATCGCTCTGATACACTAACTCTCCCAGCGAAGACCATACATCTAATCCACTAACTATCCCATTGAAGACCATCCCTCAAAATCCGCTCACTACCACATCGAAGACCATCCCTCTAGTGCACTAACCTTCCCATCAAAGGTCATCCCTCTATTCCCCTCACTCTCCCAATGAAGTCCATCACTCTAATACCCTGACTCTCCCATCGAAGACCATCCCACTTTTCCCCTAACTCTTCCGTCAAGACCACCCCTCTAATCCACTAATTCTCCCATCGAAGTCCATCCCTCTAATCACCTAACCCTCCCATCTAAGAGCATCCCTCTAACCCCCTAATGCTCCCATCAAAACCCATCCCTATAATCCCTTAAACTTCCCATCAAAGACCATTACTCTAAAACCCTAACTCTCCCGTCGAAGACCATCCCTCTAATCCCCTAACTCTCCCATAGAAGTCCAAGCCGCTAATACCCTAACTCTCCCAACAAAGACAATCACTCTAATCCCCTGACACTCCCATTGAAGACCATTCCTCTAATCCCCTAACTCCCCCATCGAATACCCTCCCTCTCATCCCCTAACACTGACAACTGATACCATCCATCTAATCCCCTAACTCTCCCATTGATGACCATCCCTCTAATCCCCTAACGCTCCCATCAAAGGCCATCCCTCTAATCCCCGAACTCACCCATCGAAGACAATCCCTACACTACCCTAACCCTACCAGCAAACACCGTACTTCTGATCGCCTAACTCTCCCATCAAAGAGTCTCACTCTAATCCCCTAACTCCCACATTGAAGGCCATCCCTCTAATCCCCTAGCCCTTCCAGCAAAGACCATAACTCTGATCCCCTAACTCTCCCATGGAAGATCCTCCTTCCAGTCCACTAAATCTCCCATCGAAGACCATCATTCTAATCCACTAACTCCCCCATCGACGACCATCCCTCTAATCCCCTAATTCACCCATTGAAGAACATACCTCCAATCCCCTGACACTCCCATTAAAGACAGTAACTCGAATCACCTAACTCTCCCATTGAAGATCATCGCTCTAATACACTAACTCTCCCAGTGAAGACCATCCCTCTAATCCCCTCACTACCCCATCGAAGACCATCCCTCTAATACCCTAACTCTCACATCGAAGACTATCCCTCTAATCCCCTAACACTCCCATCTAAAACCGTTACTCTAATCCCCTAACTCCCCCATCAAAGACCATCACTCTAATACCCTCACTCCAACAACGAAGTCCATCCCTCCAATACCCTAACTCTCCTAACGAAGACCATCCCTCTAATACCCTAACTCTCCCATCAAATACCACCACTCTAATCACCTAATTCTCCCATCGAAGAACCTCCCTCTAATCCCCTAACCCTCCCATCTAATACCATCACTCTACTCCCCTAACCATCGCATTGAAGGCCAACCCTCTAACCCCCTAACTCTCCCATCAAAACCCATCCATCTAATCCCCTAACCTTCATATCAAAGACCACTGCTCTAAAAAGCTAACTTTCCCATTGAAGACCATCCCTCTAATCCCCTAGCACTCACATCAAAGCACATCCCTCTAATCCACTCACTAGCCAAGCGAACACCATCCCTCTAATACCCTAACTCTCACATCAAAGACTGTCCCTCTAATCACCTAACAGTCCCAACTAAAACCGTCACTCTAATCGACTAACTCTCACAGTGAAGTCCATCAATCTGATCCCCCAACTCTCCCATCGAAGACCATCCCTCTAGTCCCTTAACTCCTCCATTAATGAACATCCCTCTAATCCCCTCACTGCCCCAATGAAGTCAATCCCTCTAATACCCGAACTCTCCTATCAAAGACCATCCCTCTAATCCCCTAACTCTACCATCAAAGGCTGTCCCTCTAATCCGCTAATTCTCCCATCGAAGACCATTACTCTAATCCCCTAAACCTCCCATCGAAGACCATCGCTCTAATCCCCTAATGCTCCCATCTAAGACCATCCCACTAATACCATAAATCTCCCATTGAAGGCAACCCCTCTAAACCCCTAACTCTCCCATCAAAACCCATCCCACTAATCCCCTAACCTTCCCAACAAAGACCATTACTCTAAACCCCTAACTCCCCCATCGAAGACCCTCACTCTAATCCCCTAACCCTGCCATCTAATACCATCCCTCTAATCCCCTAACTCTCCCATTGAAGACTATCCAAATCATCCCCTAACTCTCCCATCAAAGACCATCACTCTAATCCCCTAACTCTCCCATCGAAGAAAATCCCTCTAATCCCCAAACTTTCCCAGTGAAGACTATCCCTCTAATCCCCTAACTCTCCCAGCGAAGACCATCCCTCTAATTCCCTAACCCTCCCATCAAAGACCATCTAACTAATCGCGTAACTCTTCCATCAAAGAAAATCCGTCTAATCCCCAACCCTCCCATCGAAGAACATCCTACTGATCTCCTAAACCTCCTATTGAACACCATCCCGATAATCCCCTAACCGTCCCATCGAAGACCAAAACTCTAATCACCTAAACCTCCCATCGAAGACCATCCCTCTAATCCCCTAACTCTCCCAGCGAAGAAAATCCCTCTAATCCCCTCATTCTCCTAATGAAGTCCATCCCTTTAATACCCGAACTCTCCTATCAAAGACCATCCCTCTAATCCCCTAACTCTACCATCAAAGGCCGTCCCTCTAATCCCCTAATTCTCCCATCGAAGACCATCACTCTAGTCCCCTAAACCTCCCATCGAAGACCATCGCTCTAATCCCCTAATGCTCCCATCTAAGACCATCCCACTAATCCCATAAATCTCCCATTGAAGGCAACCCCTCTAAACCCCTAACTCTCCCATCAAAACCCCTAATCCCCTAATTCTCCAATTTAAGAACATACCTCTAATCCCCTGACACTCCCATCAAAAACCATCCAATTAATCGCCTAATTCTCCCATCAAAGAAAATCCCTCTAATCCCCTAACCCTCCCATCGCAGATGATCTATCTAATACCCTAACTCGCCCAATGAAGACCATCCCTCTCATTCACTTTCTCTCCCATTGAAAACCATCCCTATAATCCCCTATATCTCACATCGAAGACTATCCCTCTAATCCCCTAAATCCCCCATTGAAGACCATGCATCTAATCCCCTAAACCTCCCATCGAACACCTTCCATCTAATCCCCTAAGATTCCCATCGAAGACCATCCCTCTGAACCCCTAAATCTCCCATCGGACACCATCCCTCTAATCCCCTAACCGTCCCATCGAAGACCAACACTCTAATCCCCTAAACCTCCCATCGAAGACCATCCCTCTAATCCCCTAACTCTCCCAGGGAAGACCATCCCTCTGAACCCCTAAACCTCCCATCGAACACCATCCGTCTAATCGCCTAACCATCCCATCGAAGATCAACACTCTAATCCCCTAAACCTCTCATCGAAGAGCATCCCTCTAATCCCCTAACTCTCCCAGGGAAGACCATCCCTCAAATCCCCTCATTCTCCTAATGAAGTCCATCCCTTTAATACCCTAACTCTCCCATCGAAAACCATCCCACTAAACCCCTAACTCTCCCATCAAAACCACCCCTCTAATCCCCTAATTCTCCCATCGAAGAACCTCCCACTAATCGCCTAAACCTCACATCTAAGACCATCCCTCTAACCCCCTAACTCTCCCATCAAAACCCATTCCTATAATCCCCTAAACTTCCCATCAAAGACCATTACCATAAAACGCTAACTCTCCCATTGAAGACCATCCCTCTAATCCCCTAACTCTACCATCAAAGGCCGTCCATCTAATCCCCTAGTTCTCCCATCGAATACCATCACTCTAATCCCCTAAACCTCCCATCGAAGACCATCGCTCTAATCCCCTAACGCTCCCATCTAAGACCATCCCTCTAATCCCATAAATCTCCCATGGAAGACAACCCCTCTAACCCCCTAAATCTCCCATCAAAACCCATTCCTCTAATCCCCTAACCTTCCCATCAAAGACCATTACTATAAAACCCTAACTCTCCCATCGAAGACCATCCCTCTAATGCCCTAACTCTCACATAGAATTCCATGCCTCTAATAAACTAACTCTCCCAACAAAGACCATCGCTCTAATCCCCTGACAATCCCATTGAAGACCATACCTCTAAACCCCTAACTCCGCCATCGAATACCCTCCCTCTCATCCCCTAACACTGACAACTAATACCACCCTCTAATCCCCGAACTCTCCCATGGATGACTCTCCCTCTTATCCCCTAATGCTCCCATCAAAGGCATTCCCTACACTCCCCTAACCCCATCATCAAAGACCGTCCTTCTGATCTCCTAACTCTCCCATTGAAAACCCTCACTCTAATCGCCTAACTCCCACATTGAAGGCCATCACGCTAATCCCCTAGCCCTCCCATCAAAGACCATAACTCTGATCCCCTAAAACTTCCATGGAAGAACATCCCTCCAGTCCACTAAATCTCCCATCGACGACCATCGCTCTAATCCACTAACTCCCCCAATGAAGACCATCCTTTTAATCCCCTAATTCTCCCATTGAAGAACATACCTCTAATCCCCTGACACTCCAATTAAAGACAATCCCTTGAATCACCTAACTCTCCCTTTGAAGATCATCGCTTTAATACACTAACTCTCCCAGCGAAGACCATCCCTCTAATCCACTAACTATCCCATTGAAGACCATCCCTCTAATCCCCTCACTACCCCATCGAAGACCATCCCTCTAGTGCACTAACCCTCCAATCAAAGGCCATCCCTCTAATCCCCTCACTCTGCCAATGAAGTCCATCCCTCTAATACCCTAACTCTCCCATCGAAGAACCTCACTCTAATCCCCTTATCTCATATTGAAGGCCATCACTCTAATACCCTAACCCTCCCATCAAAGACCATAACTCTGATCCCCTAACTCTCCCATGGAAGATCATCCCTCCAGTCTTCTAAAGCTCCCATCGAAGACCATCGCTCTAAGCCACTAACTCCCCGATCGAAGACCATCCCTCTAACCACTAATTCTCCAATTGAAGAACATACCTCTAATCCCCTGACACTCCCATTAAAGACAGTCCCTCGAATCACTTAACTATCCCATTGAAGACCATCCCTCTAATCCCCTCACTACCTCATCGTAGACCATCCCTCTAATACCCTAACTCTCACATCGAAGACCATCCCTCTAAAACCCTAACTGTCCCATCGAAGACTATCTCTCTAATCCTCTAACCTTCCCATCAAAGGCCATGCCTTTAATCCCCTAACTCTCCCACCGAAGAGTATCCCTCTAATCCCCTTACACTCCCATCTAAAACCGTCACTATAATCCACTAACTCTCCCAGCGAAGTCCATCCCTCTAATCCCATAAGTCTCCCTTCGAAAATCATCCCGCTAATCCCCTAACTCCCCCATCAAAGACGATCCCTCTAATCCGCTCACTCCACCAAAGAAGTCCATCCCTCCAATACCCTAACTCTCCTATCGAAGTCCATCCCTCTAATACCCTAACACTCCTATCAAAGACCACCACTCTAATCCCCTAATTCTCCCATCGAAGAACCTCCCTCTAATCCCCTAACCCTCCCATCTAATACCATCCCTCTAATCCCCTAACCCTCCCATTGAAGGCCAACCCACTAACCCCCTAACTCTCCCATCAAAAACCACCCATCTAATCCCCTAACCTTCATATCAAAGACCATTCATCTAAAAAGCTAACTCTCCCATCGAAGACCATCCCTCTAATCCCCTACCGCTCACATCAAAGCACATCCCTCTAATCCCCTCACACTCCCATAGAAGACCATCACTCTAATACCCTAACTCTCCCGACAATTACCATTACTCTAATCCCCTCACATTCCCATTGAACACCATTTTTCTAATTGCCTAACACTCCCATCGAAGACCATCCCTCTATACCACTAAACATCCCATCAAAGACCATCCCTCTAATCCCCTCACTCTCCCAATGAAGTCCATCCCTCTAATACCCTAATTCTCCCATCGAAGACCCTCCCTCTAATCCCCTAACCCTCCCATCTAATACCATCCCACTAATCCCCTCACCCTCCCGTTGAAGGCCAACCCTCTAACACCCTAACTCTCCCTTCAAAACCCATCCATCTAATCCCCTAACCTTCATATCAAAGACCATTCCTTTAAAACGCAAACTCTCCCATTGAAGACCTTCCCTATAATCTCCTACCAATCGCATCAAAGCACATCCCTCTAATCCCCTCACCCTCCCATAGAAGACCATCCCTCTAAAACCCTAACTATCCCGACAAATACCATCACTCTCATCCCCTCACACTCCCATTGAAGACCATTCCACTAATCGCCAAACTCTCCCATCGAAGACAATCCCTTCACTCCCCTAACCCTACCATCAAAGACCGTCCTTCTGATTGCCTCACTCTCCCATTGAAGACCATCACTCTAATCTCCTGACTCCCACATTGAAGGCCATACCTCTAATCCCCTAACCCTCCCATCAAAGACCATATCTCTGATCCCCTAAATCTCCCATGGAAGAACATCTCTTCAGTCCACTAAATCTCCCATCGAAGACCATCGCTCTAATTCACTAACTCCCCCATCGAAGACCATCCCACTAATCCACTAACTTTCCCATTGAAGACCATCCCTCTATCCCCTCACTACCCCATCGAAGACCAACCCTCTAGTCAACTAACCCCCCCATCAAAGACCATCCCTCTAATCCCCTCACTCTCCAAATGAAGTCCATCCCTCTAATACCCTAACTCTCCCATCAAAGACCAACCCTCTAATCCCCTAATTCTTGCATCGAAGTCCCTCCCTTTAATCCCCTAACCCTCCTATCTAATACCATCCCTTTAATCCCCTAACCCTCCCATTGAAGGCCAACCCTCTAACTCCCTAACTCTCCCATCAAAACCCTTCCATCTAATCCCCTAACCTTCATCTCAAAGACCATTCCTCTAAAACGCTAACTGTCCCATTGAAGACCTTCCCTCTAATCTCCTACCACTCGCATCAAAGCACATCCCTCTAATCCCCTCAACCTCCCATAGAGGACCATCCCTCTAATACCCTAAATCTCCCGACAAATACCATCACTGTAATCCCCTCACACTCCCTTTGAAGACCATTCCTCTAATCACCAAACTCTCCCATCGAAGACAATCCCTACACTCCCCTAACCCTACCATCAAAGACCCTCCTTCTGATCGAATAACTCTCCCATTGAAGGCCATCCCTCTAATCCCCTCACTCTCCCAATCAAGTCCATCCCTCTAATACCCTAACTCTGCAATCAAAGACCACCCCTCTAATCCCCTCACTCTCCCATCGAAGACCCTCCCTCTAATCGCCTAAACGTCAAAGTGAAGACTTTCCCTCTAATCCACTCACTATTCCATTGAAGGCCATCCCTCTAATCCCCTCACTACCCCATCGAAGACCATCCCTCTAATACCCTAACTCTCACATCGAAGACCATCCCTCTAATCCCCTAACTGTCCCATCGAAGACCATCTCTCTAATCCCCTAACCTTCCCATCAAAGACCATCCCTTTAATCGCCTAACTCTCCCACCGAAGACTATCCCTCTAATCCCCAAACACTCCCAACTAAAACCGTCACTCTAATCCACTAACTCTCTCAGCGAAGTCCATCCCTCTAATCCCCTCACTCTCCCATTGAAGTCCATCCCCCTAATACCCTAACTCTCCCATCGAAGACCCTCCCTCTAATCCCCTAACCCTCCCAACAAAGACCATAACTCTGATCCCCTAACTCTCCCATGGAAGAACATCCCTCCAGTCCACTAAATCTCCCATCGAAGACCATCGCTCTAATCCACTAACTCACCCTTCGAAGATCATCCCTCTAATCCCCTAATTCTCACATTGAAGAACATACCTCTAATCCCCGACACTCCCATTAAAGACAGTCCCTCGAATCACCTAACACCCATTGAAGATCAAGGCTATAATACACTAACTCTCCCATCGAAGACCATCCCTCTAATCCACTAACTATCCCATTGAAGACCATCCCTCTAATCCCCTCACTACCCCATCGAAGACCATCCCTCTAGTCCACTAATCCTCCCATCAAAGACCATCCCTCTAATCCCCTCACTCTCCCAATGAAGTCCATCCCTCTAATACCCTAATTCTCCCATCGAAGACCATCCCACTAATCCCCTAACTCTCCCATCAAAGACCACCCCGCTAATCGCCTAAACCTCCCATCGAAGACAATCCCTCTAATCACCTAACACTCCCATCTAAGACCATCCCTCTAACCCCCTAGCTCTCCCATCAAAACCCATCACTCTAATCCCCTAACCTTCACATCAAAGACCATTACTCTAAAACCCTAACTCTCCCATCGAAGACCATCCCACTAATCCCCTAACTCCACCATCGAATACCCTCCATCTCATCCCCTAACACTGACAACTAATACCATCCCTCTAATCCCCTAACTCTCCCATTGATGACCATTCCTCTAATCCCCTAACGCTCCCATCAAGGACCATCCGTCTAATTCCCTAATTCACCCATCGAAGACAATCCCTACACTCCCCTAACCCTAACATCAAAGACCGTCCTTCTGATCGCCTGACTCTCCCATCGAAGAACCTCACTTTAATCGCCTAACTCCCACATTGAAGGCCATCCCTCTAATCCCCTAACCCTCCCATCAAAGACCATAACTCTGATCCCCTAACTCTCCCATGGAAGAACATCCCTCCAGTCTTCTAAATCTCCCATCGAAGACCATCGCTCTAAGCCACTAACTCCCCCATCGAAGACCATCCCTCTAACCACTAATTCTCCAATTGAAGAACATACCTCTAATCCCCTGACACTCCCATTAAAGACAGTCCCTCGAATCACCTAACTCTCCCATTGAAGATCATCGCTCTAATACACTACCTCTCCCAGCGAAGACCATCCCTCTAATCCACTAACTATCCCATTGAAGACCATCCCTCTAATCCCCTCACTACCTCATCGTAGACCATCCCTCTAATACCCTAACTCTCACATCGAAGACCATCCCTCTAAAACCCTAACTGTCCCATCGAAGACTATCTCTCTAATCCTCTAACCTTCCCATCAAAGGCCATGCCTTTAATCCCCTAACTCTCCCACCGAAGAGTATCCCTCTAATCCCCTTACACTCCCATCTAAAACCGTCACTATAATCCACTAACTCTCCCAGCGAAGTCCATCCCTCTAATCCCATAAGTCTCCCTTCGAAAATCATCCCGCTAATCCCCTAACTCCCCCATCAAAGACGATCCCTCTAATCCGCTCACTCCACCAAAGAAGTCCATCCCTCCAATACCCTAACTCTCCTATCGAAGTCCATCCCTCTAATACCCTAACACTCCTATCAAAGACCACCACTCTAATCCCCTAATTCTCCCATCGAAGAACCTCCCTCTAATCCCCTAACCCTCCCATCTAATACCATCCCTCTAATCCCCTAACCCTCCCATTGAAGGCCAACCCACTAACCCCCTAACTCTCCCATCAAAAACCACCCATCTAATCCCCTAACCTTCATATCAAAGACCATTCATCTAAAAAGCTAACTCTCCCATCGAAGACCATCCCTCTAATCCCCTACCGCTCACATCAAAGCACATCCCTCTAATCCCCTCACACTCCCTTAGAAGACCATCACTCTAATACCCTAACTCTCCCGACAATTACCATTACTCTAATCCCCTCACATTCCCATTGAACACCATTTTTCTAATTGCCTAACACTCCCATCGAAGACCATCCCTCTATACCACTAAACATCCCATCAAAGACCATCCCTCTAATCCCCTCACTCTCCCAATGAAGTCCATCCCTCTAATACCCTAATTCTCCCATCGAAGACCCTCCCTCTAATCCCCTAACCCTCCCATCTAATACCATCCCACTAATCCCCTCACCCTCCCGTTGAAGGCCAACCCTCTAACACCCTAACTCTCCCTTCAAAACCCATCCATCTAATCCCCTAACCTTCATATCAAAGACCATTCCTTTAAAACGCAAACTCTCCCATTGAAGACCTTCCCTATAATCTCCTACCAATCGCATCAAAGCACATCCCTCTAATCCCCTCACACTCCCATAGAAGACCATCCCTCTAATACCCTAACTATCCCGACAAATACCATCACTCTCATCCCCTCACACTCCCATTGAAGACCATTCCACTAATCGCCAAACTCTCCCATCGAAGACAATCCCTTCACTCCCCTAACCCTACCATCAAAGACCGTCCTTCTGATTGCCTCACTCTCCCATTGAAGACCATCACTCTAATCTCCTGACTCCCACATTGAAGGCCATACCTCTAATCCCCTAACCCTCCCATCAAAGACCATATCTCTGATCCCCTAAATCTCCCATGGAAGAACATCTCTTCAGTCCACTAAATCTCCCATCGAAGACCATCGCTCTAATTCACTAACTCCCCCATCGAAGACCATCCCACTAATCCACTAACTTTCCCATTGAAGACCATCCCTCTATCCCCTCACTACCCCATCGAAGACCAACCCTCTAGTCAACTAACCCCCCCATCAAAGACCATCCCTCTAATCCCCTCACTCTCCAAATGAAGTCCATCCCTCTAATACCCTAACTCTCCCATCAAAGACCACCCCTCTAATCCCCTAATTCTGGAATCGAAGTCCCTCCCTTTAATCCCCTAACCCTCCCATCTAATACCATCCCACTAATCCCCTAACCCTCCCATTGAAGGCCAACCCTCTAACTCCCTAACTCTCCCATCAAAACCCTTCCATCTAATCCCCTAACCTTCATCTCAAAGACCATTCCTCTAAAACGCTAACTGTCCCATCGAAGACCTTCCCTCTAATCTCCTACCACTCGCATCAAAGCACATCCCTCTAATCCCCTCAACCTCCCATAGAGGACCATCCCTCTAATACCCTAAATCTCCCGACAAATACCATCACTGTAATCCCCTCACACTCCCTTTGAAGACCATTCCTCTAATCACCAAACTCTCCCATCGAAGACAATCCCTACACTCCCCTAACCCTACCATCAAAGACCCTCCTTCTGATCGAATAACTCTCCCATTGAAGGCCATCCCTCTAATCCCCTCACTCTCCCAATCAAGTCCATCCCTCTAATACCCTAACTCTGCAATCAAAGACCACCCCTCTAATCCCCTCACTCTCCCATCGAAGACCCTCCCTCTAATCGCCTAAACGTCAAAGTGAAGACTTTCCCTCTAATCCACTCACTATTCCATTGAAGGCCATCCCTCTAATCCCCTCACTACCCCATCGAAGACCATCCCTCTAATACCCTAACTCTCACATCGAAGACCATCCCTCTAATCCCCTAACTGTCCCATCGAAGACCATCTCTCTAATCCCCTAACCTTCCCATCAAAGACCATCCCTTTAATCGCCTAACTCTCCCACCGAAGACTATCCCTCTAATCCCCAAACACTCCCAACTAAAACCGTCACTCTAATCCACTAACTCTCTCAGCGAAGTCCATCCCTCTAATCCCCTCACTCTCCCATTGAAGTCCATCCCCCTAATACCCTAACTCTCCCATCGAAGACCCTCCCTCTAATCCCCTAACCCTCCCAACAAAGACCATAACTCTGATCCCCTAACTCTCCCATGGAAGAACATCCCTCCAGTCCACTAAATCTCCCATCGAAGACCATCGCTCTAATCCACTAACTCACCCTTCGAAGATCATCCCTCTAATCCCCTAATTCTCACATTGAAGAACATACCTCTAATCCCCGACACTCCCATTAAAGACAGTCCCTCGAATCACCTAACACCCATTGAAGATCAAGGCTATAATACACTAACTCTCCCATCGAAGACCATCCCTCTAATCCACTAACTATCCCATTGAAGACCATCCCTCTAATCCCCTCACTACCCCATCGAAGACCATCCCTCTAGTCCACTAATCCTCCCATCAAAGACCATCCCTCTAATCCCCTCACTCTCCCAATGAAGTCCATCCCTCTAATACCCTAATTCTCCCATCGAAGACCATCCCACTAATCCCCTAACTCTCCCATCAAAGACCACCCCGCTAATCGCCTAAACCTCCCATCGAAGACAATCCCTCTAATCACCTAACACTCCCATCTAAGACCATCCCTCTAACCCCCTAGCTCTCCCATCAAAACCCATCACTCTAATCCCCTAACCTTCACATCAAAGACCATTACTCTAAAACCCTAACTCTCCCATCGAAGACCATCCCACTAATCCCCTAACTCCACCATCGAATACCCTCCATCTCATCCCCTAACACTGACAACTAATACCATCCCTCTAATCCCCTAACTCTCCCATTGATGACCATTCCTCTAATCCCCTAACGCTCCCATCAAGGACCATCCGTCTAATTCCCTAATTCACCCATCGAAGACAATCCCTACACTCCCCTAACCCTAACATCAAAGACCGTCCTTCTGATCGCCTGACTCTCCCATCGAAGAACCTCACTTTAATCGCCTAACTCCCACATTGAAGGCCATCCCTCTAATCCCCTAACCCTCCCATCAAAGACCATAACTCTGATCCCCTAACTCTCCCATGGAAGAACATCCCTCCAGTCTTCTAAATCTCCCATCGAAGACCATCGCTCTAAGCCACTAACTCCCCCATCGAAGACCATCCCTCTAACCACTAATTCTCCAATTGAAGAACATACCTCTAATCCCCTGACACTCCCATTAAAGACAGTCCCTCGAATCACCTAACTCTCCCATTGAAGATCATCGCTCTAATACACTACCTCTCCCAGCGAAGACCATCCCTCTAATCCACTAACTATCCCATTGAAGACCATCCCTCTAATCCCCTCACTACCTCATCGTAGACCATCCCTCTCATCCACTAACCCTCCCATCAAAGACCATCCCTCTAATCCACTCACTCCCGCAATGAAGTCCATCCCTCTAATACCCTAACTCTCCCATCGAAGACCATCCCTCTAATCCCCTAACTCTCCCATCAAAGACCACCCTTCTAATCCCCTAATTCTCTCATCGAAGACCCTCCCTCAAATCGCCTAAACCTCCCATCAAAGACCATCCCTCTAATCACCTAACACTCCCATCTAAGACCATCCCTTTAACCCCCTAACTCTCCAATCAAAACCCATCCATCTAATCCCCTAACCTTCCCATCAAAGACCATTACTATAAAACCCTAACTCTCCCATCGAAGACCATCTCTCTAATCCCCTATCTCTCCCATAGAAGTCCATGCCTCTAATACCCTAACTCTCCCAACAAAGACAATCACTCCAGTCACCTGACACTCCCATTGAAGACCATTCCTCTAATCCCCTAACTCCCCCATCGAATACCCTCCCTCTCATCCCCTAACACTGACAACTAATACCATCCCTCTAATCCACTAACTCTCCCATTGATGACCATCCCTCTAATCCACTAATGCTCCCATCAAAGACCATCCCTCTAATCCCCTAACTCACCCATCGAATACAATCCCCACACTCCCCTAACCCTACCATCAAAGAGCGTCCTTCTGATCGTCTAACTCTCCCATCGAAGAACCTCACTCTATTCCCATAACTCTCCCATCGAGGACCATCCCGCTAATCCACTAACTCCCCCATCAAAGAGCATCCCTCTAATCCACTCTCTCCACCAAAGAAGTCCATCCCTCCAGTCCACTAAATCTCCCATCGAAGACCATCGCTCTAATCCGCTAACTCCCCCAATGAAGACCATCCCTCTAATCCCCTAATTCTCCCATTGAAGAACATACCTCTAATCCCCTGACACTCCCATTAAAGACAGTCCCTCGAATCACCTAACTCTCCCATTGAAGATCATCGCTCTAATACACTAACACTCCCAGCGAAGACCATCCCTCTAATCCACTAACTATCCCATCTAAGACCATCCCTCTAACCACATAACTCTCCAATCGAAGACCATTCCTCTAGTCCCCTAACTCTCCCATCAAATCCCATGCCTCTAATCCCCTAACTACCCCATCCAAGACCATCCCTCTAATGCCCTATCTTTCCCATCGAAGACCATCCCTCTAATCCGCTAACTTTCCCGTCAAAGACCCTCCCTCTAATCCACTAACTCTCCCATCGAAAACCCTCATTTGAATCCACTGACTCTCCCACCAAAGACCATCCATCTAATCCCCTCACTCTCCAAATTGAGACCATCCCTCTAATACCCTACCTTTCACATCAAAGACCATCCCTCCAGTCCCCATCTCTCCCAAATAAGACCACCCCTCTAATCCACAAGATCTCCCATGGAAGACCATCCCTCTAATCCCCTAACCCTCCCATCGAAGGCCATCCCTCTAATCCCCTAACCATCCCATCTAAGACCATCCCTCTAATCCCCTAACTCTCGCATCGAAGACCATCCCTCTAATCCCATAACTCTCCCATTGAATATCATCCCTCTAATACCCCAACTCTCCCATCGAAGACCATCACTCTTTTCCCCTAACTCCCCCATTGAAGACCATCCCTCTAATCCCCTAACCCTCCCTTGAAGGACCATCCCTCTAATCCCCTAACTCTCCCATCGAAGACCATCCCTCTAATCCATAACTCTCCCTTTGAAGACCATCCCTCTAATCCATTAGCACTCCAATCGAAGACCATCACACTAATCCCCTAACTCTCCCATTGAAGACCATCCCTCTAATCCGCTAACTCCCCCAACAAAGAGCATTTCTCTAATCCCCTCACGCTCCAAATTGAGACCATCCCTCTAATACCCTACGTTTCCCATCAAAGACCATTACTCTAGTCCCCTAACTCTCCAATCAAAGACCACCCCTCTAATCCCCAAAATCTCCCATTGAAGACCATTCCTCTAATCCCCTAAGCCTGCCTTCGACGATCATCCCTCTAATCCCCGAACCATCCCATCTAAGTCCATCTCTCTAATCCCCTAACGCTCCCATCAAAGACCATTCCTCTAATCCCCCAACTCTCCCTTCAAATCGCATACTTCTAATCCCCTAACCTTCGCATCAAAGACCATCCCTCTAAAACCCTAACTCTCCCATCAAAGACCCTCCCTCTAATCCACTAACTCTCCCATCGAAGACCTTCCCTCTAATCCACTAACTCTCCCATCGAAGACCATCACTCTAATCCCCTAACTCTCCCATCAAAGGCCCTCCCTCTAATCCCCTAACTCGCCCATACAAGACCATCCCTCTAATCCCCTAAACCTCCCATCAAAGACCTTCCCTCTAATCCCTTAACCTTCCCATCGTAGACCATTCTTCTAATCCCCTAACTCTCCCATCTAAGTCCATTCCTCTGATCCCCAACCCTCACATCGAAGACCATCCCTTTAATCCCCCAACCATCCCATCAAAGACCATCCTTCCAGTGCCTTAACCTTCCCATCTCAGACCATCCCTCTGATTCCCTAACTCTCACATCAAAGAACATCCCTCGAATCCCCTAACTCTCCCCTCAAGGCCCATCCCTCTAATCCCCTAAGCTTCCCATCAAGGCCCATCCCATTAATACCCTGACTCTCCCAGCAAAAACCATCACTCTAATCCCCTAACTCCCCAATCGAAGACCCTCACTCTAATCCCCTCACTCGCCCATCGACGACCATCCCTCTAATCCCCTAACTCTCCCATCGAAGACTATCCCTATAATCCCCTACCCTTCCTTCAAAGACCATAGCTCCAAATCCCTAACTCTCCCATCGAAGATGATCCCTCTAATCCCCTAACTCCTCCATAGAAGACCATCCCCCTAATCCACTTACTCTCCCATCAAAGACCATACTTCTATTACTCTAACTCTCCCATCGAAGACCATCACTCTCATCCCCTAACTCCGCCTTCGAAGACCATCCCTCTAATACCCTAACCCTCCCATCAAAGAACATCCCTCTAATCCCCTAACTCTCCCATCGAAGACCATCCCTTGAATCCCCTATCTCTCCCAATGAAGACCATCCCTCTAATCCCCTAACTCTGCCATCAATGACCATCCCTCTCTTCCCCTAACCCTCCCATCAAAGACCATCCCTCTACTTCCCTAACTATCCCCTCCAAGATGAACCCTCTAATCCAAATACTCACCCATTGAAGACCATCCCTCTAATCCCTTAACACTCCAATCGAAGACCATCCCTATAATCCCCTACCCTCCAATCGAAGAACATAGCTCTAATTCCCCAACTCTCCCATCGAAGACCATTCCTCTAATCCCTTAACTCCCCCATCAAAGACCATCCCTCTAGTCCCCTAACTCCCCCATCGAAGACCATCCCTCGAATCCCCTAACTCTGCCACTGAATATCATCCCTCTAATACCCCAACTCACCCAACGAAGACCATCCCTCTGATCCACTAACTCTCCCATCGAAGACAATCACTCTCATCCCCTAACCCTCCCTTGAAAGACCATCCCTCTAAACCGTTAACTCTCCCAACGAAGACCATCCCTCTTATCCACTAACTCTCCCATTGAAGACCATCCCTCTAATTCATTAACTCTCCCATCGAAGACCATCACGCTAATCCCCTAACTCTCCCATCGAAGACCATCTCGCTAATCCCCTAACTCCCCCAACAAAGAGCATTCCTCTAATCCCTTCAGTCTCCAAATTGAGACCTTACCTCTAATATCCCACATTTCCCATCAAAGACTATTCCTCTAGTCCCCTAACTCTCCAATCAAAGACCACCCCTCTAATCCCCAAAATCTCCCATCGAAGACCATTCCTCTAATCCCCTAACCCTCCCTTCGAAGACAATCCCTCTAATCCCCTAACCATCCCATGTAAGTACATCCCTCTAATCCACCAACTCCCCCATCAAATCACATACCTCTAATGTCCTAACTCTCCCATCAAATCGCATACCTCTAATCCCCTAACCTTCGCATCAAAGACCATCCCTCTAAAACCCTAACTCTCCCATCAAAGACCCTCCCTCTAATCCACTAACTCTCCCGTCGAAGGCCCTCCCTCTAATCCCCTAACTCGCCCATCCAATACCATCCCTCTAATCCACTAATCTCCCGTCGAAGACACTCCCACTAATCCCCTAACTCACCCATCCAAGATCATCCCTATAATCCCCTAACCCTCCCATCAAAGACCTTCCCTATAGTCCCCTAACCTTCCCATTGCAGACCATTCTTCTATTCCCCTAAGCCTCCCATCTAAGTCCATTCCTCTGATCCCCTAACCCACACATCGAAGACCATCCCTCTAACCCCCCAACCATCCCATCGAAGACCATCCTTCTAATGCCTTAACCCTCCCATCTCAGACCATCCCTCTGATCCCGTAACTCTCCCAACAAAGAACATCCCTCGAATCGCCTAACTCTCCCCTCAAGGCCCATCCCTCTAATCCCCTAACCTTCCCATCAAGGACCATACCACTAATACCCTGACTCTCCCAGCAAAAACCATCACTCTAATCCCCTAACTCCCCAATCGAAGGCCCTCACTCTAATCCCCTCACTCGCCCATCGAAGACCATCCCTCTAATCCCCTAACGCTCCCATCGAAGATTATCCCTCTAATCCCCTACCCTTCCTTCAAATACCATAGCACTAAATCCATAACTCTCCAATCGAAGACGATCCCTCTAATCCCCTAACTCCCCTATAGAAGACCATCCCCCTATTCCACTTACTCTCCCATCAAAGACCATCCTTCTATTACCCTAGCTCTCCCATTGAAGACCATCCCTCGAATCCCCTAATTATACCATTGAAGATCATCCCTCTAACACCCTAACTCTCCCAGCGAAGACCATCCCTCTGATCCACCTACTCTCCCATCGAAGACCATCATTCTCATCCCCTAACTCCGCCATCGAAGACCATCCCTCTAATACGATAACCCTCCCATCAAAGAACATCCCTCTAATCTCCTAACTCTCCCATCGAAGACCATCCATCTAATCCCCTAACTATCCCCTCCAAGATGATCCCTCTAATCCAAATACTCACCCATTGAAGACCATCTCTCCAATCTCCTAACCTTTGCATCAAAGACCATCCCTCTAATACACTAACTCTCACATCGAAGACCATCCCTCTAATCCACTAACTATCCCACTGAAGACTATCCATCTAATCCCCTAACTCTCCCATCGAAGACCATCCCTCTGAACCCCAAAATCTCCCATCAAATGCCATCACTCTAATCCCCTAACTACCCGATCCAAGACGATCCCTCTAATGAGCTAACTCTCCCATCGAAGACCATCCCTCTAATCCACTAACTCTTCCATCGAAGACCATCCCTCGAATCCCCTAACTCTCCCGTCGAAAACCCTTAATCTAATCAACTAACTCTCCAACTGAAGACTGTCCCACTAATCCCCTAACTCTCCCATCAAAGACCATTCCTCGAATCCCTGAACTCCCCCAACAAAGAGCATCCATCTAATCCCCTCACTCTGCAAATTGAGACCATCCCTTTAATACCCTACCTTTCCAATCAAAGACAATTCCTCTAGTCCCCTAACTCTCCCATCAAGGACCACCCCTCTAATCCCCAAAATCTCCCATCGAAGAGCATCCCTCTAATCCCCTAACCCTCCCATCAAAGACCCTCACTCTTATCCCCTAACTTCCCCATTGAAGCCCATCCCTCTAATCACCTAAACCTCCCAACAAAGACAATAACTCTGATCCTCCAACTCTCCCATACATGACCATCCATCCAGTCCACTAAATCTCCCATCGAAGACCATCGCTCTAATCCCCTAACTCCCCCATCGAAGACCATCCCTCTAAACCCCAAAATGTACCATCAAATCCCATCCCTCTAATCCCCTAACTACCCGATCCAAGACGATCCCTCTAATGAGCTAACTCTCCCATCGAAGACCATCCCTCTAATCCACTAACTCTTCCATCGAAGACCATCCCTCAAATCAACTAACTCTCCCGTCGAAAACCCTTACTCTAATCCACTAACTCTCCAACCGAAGAAGGTCACTCTAATCCATTAACTCTCCCATTAAATCCATCACATTAATCCCCTCAATCTCCCATCAAAGACCATCCCTCTAATCCCCTAACACCCCAACAAAGAGCATCCCTCTAATCCCCTCACTCTCCAAATTGACACCATCCCTCTAATACCCTACCTTTCCCATCAAAGACCATTCGTATAGTCCCCTAACTCTCCCAACAAAGACCACCCCTCTAATCCCCAAAATCTCCCATCGAAGACCATCCCTCTAATCCCCTAACACCCCCAACAAAGAGCATCCCTCTAATCCCCTCACTCTCCAAATTGAGACCATCCCTCTAATACCCTACCTTTCAAATCAAAGACCATTCCTCTAGTCCCCTAACCCTCCCAACAAAGACCACCCCTCTAATCCCCAAAATCTCCCATCGAAGACCATCCCTCTAATCCCCTAACCCTCTCATCGAAGACCATCCCTCTATTCCCCTAAACATCCCATCAAAGACCATCCCTCTAATCCCCTAACTCTCCCATCGAAGACCATTCCTCTAATCCCCTAACCCTCCAACCTAATCGCATCCGTCTAATTCCCTAACCTTCTCATCAAAGGCCATCACTCTAAATCCCTAACCCTCCAATCAAAGATCCTCTCTCTAATCCACTAACTCTCCCGTCAAAGACCATCCCTCTAATCCCCTAACCCTCCCATCAAAGACCCTCCATCAAATCCCCTAACTCGCCGATCCAACACCATCCCACTAATCCCCTAAGACTCCCATCAAAGACCTTCCCTCTAATCCCCTAATGTTCCCATCGTAGACCATTCTTCTAATCCACTGACCCTCCAATCTAAGACAATTCCTCTGATCCCTTAACCCTCACATCAAAGACCATCCCTCTAATCCCTTGACTACCTGATCCAAGACGATCCCTCTAATGAGATAACTCTCCCATCGAAGACCATCCCTCAAATCCGCTAACTCTTCCATCGAAGACCATCCCTCAAATCCACTAACTCTCCCGTCGAAAACCCTTACTCTAATCCACTAACTCTCCAACCGAAGACGTTCCCTCTAATCCATTAACTCTCCCATTAAGTCCATCACACTAATCCCCTAAATCTCCCATCAAAGACCATCCCTCTAATCCCCTAACACCCCCAACAAAGAGCATCGCTCTAATCCCCTCACTCTCCAAATTGAGACCATCCCTCTAATACCCTACCTTTCCCATCAAAGACCATTCCTCTAGTCCCCTAACACTCCCATCAAAGACCACCCCTCTAATCCCCCAAATCACCCATCGAAGACCATCCCTCTAATCCCCTAACCCTCTCATCGAAGACCATCCCTATAATCCCCTAACCATCCCAACTAAGACCATCCCTCTAATCCCCTAACTCTCCCACCAAATCGCATCCCTCTAATTCCCTAACCTTCCCATCAAAGACCATCACTCTAAATCCCTAACCCTCCCATCAAAGATCCTCCCTCTAATCCACTAACTCTCCCGTCAAAGACCATCCCTCTAATCCCCTAAACCTCCCATCAAAGACCCTACATCTAATCCCCTAAATCGCCGATCCAACACCATCGCACTAATCCCTAAAGCCTCCAATGAAAGACCTTCCCTCTAATACCCTAACGCTCCCATCGTAGACCATTCTTCTAATCCACTGACCCTCCAATCTAAGACCATTCCTCTGATCCCTTAACCCTCACATCGAAGACCATCCCTCTAATCCCCCAAGCATCCCATCGAAGACCATCCTTCTAATCCCCTAACCCTCCCATCTCAGACCATCCCTCTGATCCCCTTACTCTCCCATCAAAGAACATCCCTCGAATCCCCTAACTCTACATTCAAAGCCCATCCATCAAATCCCCTAACCTTCCCATCAAAGACCATCCCACAAATACCCTGATTCTCCCAGCGAAAACCATCACTCTAATCCCCTGACCATCCAATCGAAGACCCTCACTCTAATCCCCTCACTCGCCCATCGAAGACCATCCATCTAATCCCCTAACGCTCCCATCCAAGACTATCCATATAATCCCCTACCCTTCCTTCAAAGACCATAGCTCCAAATCCCTAACTCTCCCATCGAAGACGATCCCTCTAATCCCCTAACTCCCCCATAGAAGACCATCCCCCTAATCCACTTACTCTCCCATCAAAGACCATACTTCTATTACTCTAACTCTCCCATTGAAGACCATCTCTTGAATCCCCTAAATCTACCATTGAAGGTCATCCCTCTAATACCCTAACTCTCCCAGCAAAGACCATCCCTCTGATCCACTAACTCTCCCATTGAAGACGATCCCTCTAATCCCCTAACTCCCCCATAGAAGACATCCCTCTAATCCACTTACTCTCCCTTCAAAGACCATCCTTCGATTACCCTAACTCTCCCATTGAATACCATCCCTTGAATCCCCTATCTCTACCATTGAAAATCATCCCTCTAATACCCTAACTCTCACAGCAAAGACCATCCCTCTGATCCACTAACTCTCCCATCGAAGACCATCACTCTCATCCCCTAACTCCGCCATCGAAGCCCATCATGCTAATCCCCTAACCCTCCCATCGAAGACCATCCCTCTAATCCACTATCTCTCCCATCGAAGACCATCCCTCTATTCCCCTAACCCTCCCATCGAAGACCATCCCTCTAATCCCCTAACTATCCCCTCTAAGGTGATCACTCTAATCCAGTTACTCGCCCATTGAAGACCATCCCTCGAATCTCCTAACATTTGCATCAAAGACCATCCCTCTAATACCCTAACTCTCCCACTGAAGACTATCCCTCTGATCCCCTAACTCTCCCATCTAAAACCCTCACTCTAATCCACTAACCCTCCCAGCGAAGTCCATCACACCTATCCACTAACTATCCCATCGCAGACCGTACCTCTGATCCCCTAACTCTCCCATTGAAGCCCATCCCGCTAATACACTAACCGTCCCATCCAAGACCATAACTCTGATCCCCTAACTCTCCCATAGAAGACCATCCCTCCAGTCCAATAAATATCCCATCGAAGACCATCGCTCAAATCCCCTAACTCCCACATCGAAGACCATCCCTCTAATCTCCAAACTCTCCCATTGATGAACATCCGTCTAATCCCCTGACTCTCCCATTAAATACAGTCCCTCGAATCCCCTAACTCTCCCATTGAAGATCATCCCTCTAGTACAGTAACCCGCCCAGCAAAGACCATCCCTCGAAACCACTAACAATTCCATCGAAGACCATCACTCTAATCCCTTAACTCCCCAATCGAAGACCATCCCTCTAATCCCCTAACCATCACATCAAGACCATCCCTCTAATCCCCTAACTCTCCCATTGAAGAAAATCCCTTTAATCCCCTAACTCTACCATTGAAAAAAATCCCTCTAATCCCCTATCTCTCCCATCGAAGACCATCTCTCTAATCCCCTAACTCTCCCATCAGAGGCCATCCCTCTACACCACTACCTCTCCCATCAAAGATCATCCCTCTAATCCCCTAACCATCCCATCGAAGACCATCCCTCTAATCCATTAACTACCCGATCGAAGACCATCACTCTAATCCAAAACTCTCCAATTGAAGACCATCCCTCTAATCACCTAACTTTCCCATCAAAGAACATCCATTTAATCCCCTAACTCTCCCATCGAAGAAAATCCCTCTAACCTCCTAACCCTCCCATCGAAGACCTTCCCTCTAATACCCTAAATCTCCCATCGAAGTGCATCCCTTTAGTCCCCTAACTCTCCCATCGAAGACCATCCGTCTAAAACCATAACTCTCCCAGCGAAGACCATCCCTTTAATCCCTTAAAGCTCACATCCAAGACTATCCCTCTAATTCACTAACTCTCCCATTGAAAACCATCCTAATAATGCCTCAACTCTGCAGTTGAAGACCATCCCTCTAATCCACTAGCCCTCCCATCAAAGAGCATCACTCTAATCCCCTACTTATCCCATCAAAGACCACCCCTCTAATGCCCTAAATCTCCCATCGATAACCATCCCTCTAATCCCCTAACTCTCCCATCGAAGATCATCCCTCTAATCCCCTAACCATCCCATCAAAGTCCATACCTCTAATCCCCTAACTCTGCCACCGAATACCATCCCTCTAATCCCCTAACACTCCCATCGAAAAAACCCTCTCTAATCAACTAACTGTCACACCGAAGACCGTCCCTCTAATCCAGTAACTCTCCCATCGAAGACCATCACTCTAATCACTTAACTCTCCCATCTACTTCCATCCCTCTAATCCACTATCTCCCCCATCATAGACCAGCCCTCTAATCCCCTAATTCTCCCATCGAAGACCCTCCCCCTAATCGCCTAAACCTCCCAGCGAAGACCATCCCTCTAATCCCCTCACTACCCCATCGAAGACCACCCCTCTAATCCCCTAACTCTCCCATCGAAGACCATCCCTCTAATCCCCTAACCATCCCATCAAAGTCCATACCTCTAATCCCCTAACTCTGCCACTGAAGACCATCCCTCTAATCCCCTAACACTCCCATCGAAAAAACTCACTCTAATGCACTAACTCTCACACCGAAGGTGGGCCCTCTAATCGATTACCCCTCCCATCTAAGACCATTCCTCTAACCACATAACTCTCGCATCGAAGACAATCCCTCAAATCCCCTAACTCTCCCATCGAAGACCATCCCTCTAATCCCTTAACTCTCCCATCAAATAGCATCCCTCTAATCCCCTGAACTTCCCATCAAAGACCATCCCATTTAAACCCTAACTCTCCCATCAAAGACCATCCCTCTAATACCCTAACCTCCCAACAAAGATCCTCCCTCTAATCCACTAAATCTCCCGTCAAAGACCATCCCTCTAATACACTAACTCTGCCATCGAAGATGATCCCTCTAATCCATAAACTCTCCCATCAAAGGCCCTCCCTCTAATCCCAAAACTCGCCCATCAAAGACCTTCCCGCTATTCCCCTCACCATCCCATCAAAGTCCATACCTCTAATCCCCTAACTCTGCCACCGAAGACCATCCCTCTAATCCCCTAACACTCCCATCGAAAAAACTCACTCTAATCCACTAACTCTCACACCGAAGGCGGGCCCTCTAATTGCTTACCCCTCCCATCTAAGACCATTCCTCTAACCACATAACTCTCGCATCGAAGACCATCCCTCAAATCCCCTAACTCTCCCATCGAAGACCATCCCTCTAATCCCCTAACTCTCCCATCAAATCGCATCCCTCTGATCCCCTAACCCTCACATCGAAGACCATTCCTCGAATCCCCTAACTCACCCCTAAAAGCCCATCCCTCTAATCCCCTAACCTTCCCATCAAAGACCATCACACTAATACCCTGACTCTCCCAGCGAAAACCATCACTCTAATCCCCTAACTTTTGCATCGAAGACTATTCCTATAATCCCCTACCATCCCTTCAAAGACCATAGCTGTAAATCCCGAACTCTCCCATCGAAGACCATCCCTCTAATCCCCTAACTCACCCATCGAAGACCATCCTTCTATTACCCTAACTCTCCCATTGAAGACCATTCCTCGAATCCCCTAACTGTCCCATTGACGATCATGCCTCTAATACCCTAACTCTCACAGCGAAGACTATCCCTCTGATCAACAAACTCGCCCATCGAAGACCATCACTCTCATCCCCTAACCCTCCCATCAAAAACCATCCCTCTAATCCCCTAACTCTCTCATCAAAGACCATCCCTCTAATCCCCTAACTCTCCCAATGAAGGCCAACCCTCTAATCCCCTAAATCTGCCATCAAAGACCAGCCCTCTATTTTCTTAACCCTCCCATCGAAGACCATCCCTGTAATCCCCTAACTATCCCATCGAAGACTATCCCTCTAATCCACTAACTCATCCATTGAAGACCATCCGTCTAATCCCCTAACCTTCCCATCAAAGACAATCCCTCTAATCACCGAACTCTCCCACCAAAGACCATCCCTCTAATGCCCTAACTCTCCCATCGAAAACACTCACTCTAATCCACTAACTCTCAGACCGAAGACAGTCCCTCTAATCCACTAACTCACCTATCGAACACCATCACTCTAATCCTCTAACTCCCCCGTGAAAGACCAGACATCTAATCCCCTCAAACTCCCAATGAAGCCCTTCCCTCTAATAACCTACCTCTCCCATCGAAGACCATCACTCTAATCCCCTAACCCTCCAATCGAAAACCATCCCTCTAATCCCATAACTATCCCATCGAAGACCATCCCTCTAATCCACAACCTCATCAATTGAAGACCATCCCTCTAATCCCCTAACTTTCCCATCAAAGACCATCCCTCTAATCGCCTAACTCTCCCAACAAAAACCATCCCTCTAATCCCATTACTCTCCCATCGAAAACCCTCACTCTAATCCATTAACGCTCCCACCGAAGACCGTCCCTCTAATCCACTAACTCTCCCATCAAATCGCTTACCTCTAATCCCCTAGCCTTCGCATCAAAGAACATCCCTCTAAAACCCTAACCCTCCCATCAAAGACCTTCCCTCTAATCCCCTAACCTTCCCATTGCAGACCATTCTTCTATTCCACTAACCCTCCCATCTAAGACCATTCGTCTGATCCCCTAACCCACAAATCGAAGACCATCCCTCTAATCCCCCAACCATCCCATCAAAGACCATCCTTCGAATGCCTTAACCCTCCCATCTCAGACCATCCCTCTGATCCCCTAACTCTCCCAACAAAGAACATCCCTCGAATCGCCTAACTCTCCCCTCAAGGCCCATCCCTCTAATCCCCTAACCTTCCCATCAAGGACCATACCACTAATACCCTGACTCTCCCAGCAAAAACCATCACTCTAATCCCCTAACTCCCCAATCGAAGACCCTCACTCTAATCCCCTCACTCGCCCATCGAAGACCATCCCTCTAATCCCCTAACGCTCCCATCGAAGACTATCCCTCTAATCCCCTACCCATCCTTCAAAGACCATAGCTCTAAATCCATAACTCTCCCATCGAAGACGATCCCTCTAATCCCCTAACTCCCCTATAGAAGACCATCCCCCTAATCCACTTACTCTCCCATCAAAGACCATCCTTCTATTACCCTAGCTCTCCCATTGAAGACCATCCCTCGAATCCCCTAATAATACCATTGAATACCATCCCTCTAATACCATAACCCTCCCATCAAAGAACATCCCTCTAATCTCCTAACTCTCCCATCGAAGACCATCCATCTAATCCCCTAACTATCCCCTCCAAGATGATCCCTCTAATCCAAATACTCACCCATTGAAGACCATCTCTCCAATCTCCTAACCTTTGCATCAAAGACCATCCCTCTAATACACTAACTCTCACATCGAAGACCATCCCTCTAATCCACTAACTATCCCACTGAAGACTATCCATCTAATCCCCTAACTCTCCCATCGAAGACCATCCCTCTGAACCCCAAAATCTCCCATCAAATGCCATCCCTCTAATCCCCTAACTACCCGATCCAAGACGATCCCTCTAATGAGCTAACTCTCCCATCGAAGACCATCCCTCTAATCCACTAACTCTTCCATCGAAGACCATCCCTCGAATCCCCTAACTCTCCCGTCGAAAACCCTTAATCTAATCCACTAACTCTCCAACTGAAGACTGTCCAACTAATCCATTAACTCTCCCATCGAAGTCCATCACTCTAATCCCCTAACTCTCCCATCAAAGACCATTCATCTAATCCCCTAACACCTCCAACAAAGAGCATCCATCTAATCCCCTCACTCTGCAAATTGAGACCATCCCTTTAATACCCTACCTTTCCCTTCAAAGACCATTCCACTAGTCCCCTAACTCTCCCATCAAGGAGCACCCCTCTAATCCCCAAAATCTCCCATCGAAGAGCATCCCTCTAATCCCCTAACCCTCCCATCAAAGACCCTCACTCTAATCCCCTAACTTCCCCATTGAAGCCCATCCCTCTAATCACCTCAACCTCCCATCAAAGACCATAACTCTGATCCTACAACTCTCCCATACAAGACCATCCATCCAGTCCACTAAATCTCCCATCGAAGACCATCGCTCTAATCCCCTAACTCCCCCATCGAAGACCATCCCACTAAACCCCAAAATCTCCCATCAAATCCCATCCCTCTAATCCCCTAACTACCCGATCCAAGACGATCCCTCTAATGAGCTAACTCTCCCATCGAAGACCATCCCTCGAATCCACTAACTCTCCCGTCGAAAACCCTTACTCTAATCCACTTACTCTCCAACCGAAGACGGTCACTCTAATCCATTAACTCTCCCATTCAGTCCATCACACTAATCCCCTAAATCTCCCATCAAGGACCATCCCTCTAATCCCCTAACACCCCCAACAAAGAGCATCCCTCTAATCCCCTCACTCTCCAAATTGACACCATCCCTCTAATACCCTACCTTTCCCATCAAAGACCATTCCTCTAGTCCCCTAACTCTCCCAACAAAGACCACCCCTCTAATCCCCAAAATCTCCCATCGAAGACCATCCCTCTAATCCCCTAACTCTCCCATCGATGACCATCCCTCTAATCCCCTAACTCTCCCATCGAAGACCATTCCTCTAATCCCCTAACCCTTCCACCAAATCGCATCCCTCTAATCCCCTAACCTTAAATCATCAAAGACCATCACTCTAAATCCCTAACCCTCCCATCAAAGATCCTCACTCTAATCAACTAACTCTCCAATCAAAGACCATCCCTCTAATCCCCTAACCCTCCCATCAAAGACCCTCCATCTAATCCCCTAACTCGCCGATCCAACACCATCCCACTAATCCCCTAAGCCTCCCATCAAAGACCTTCCCTCTAATCCCATAACGCTCCCATCGTAGACCATTCTTCTAATCCACTGACCCTCCAATCTAAGACCATTCCTCTGATCCCTTAAACCTCACATCAAAGACCATCCCTCTAATCCCCTAACTACCCGATCCAAGACGATCCCTCTAATGAGCTAACTCTCCCATCGAAGACCATCCCTCTAATCCGCTAACTCTTCCATCGAAGACCATCCCTCAAATCCACTAACTCTCCCGTCAAAAACCCTTACTCTAATCCACTAACTCTCCAACCGAAGACCGTCCCTCTAATCCATTAATTCTCCCATTAAGTCCATCACACTAATCCCCTAAATCTCCCATCAAAGGCCATCCCTCTAATCCCCTAACACCCCCAACAAAGAGCATCCCTCTAATCCCCTCACTTTACAAATTGAGACCATCCCTCTAATACCCTACCTTTCCCATCAAAGACCATTCCTCTAGTCCCCTAACTCTCCCATCAAAGACCACCCCTCTAATCCCCCAAATCTGCCATCAAAGATCATCCCTCTAATCCCCTAACCCTCTCATCGAAGACCATCCCTCTAATCCCCTAACCATCCCCTCTAAGACCATCCCTCTAATCCCCTAACTCTCCCATCGAAGACCATTCCTCTAATCCCCTAACTCTCCCACCAAATCGCATCCCTCTAATTCCCTAACCTTCCCATCAAAGACCATCACTCTAATTCCCTAACCCTCCCATCAAAGATCCTCCCTCTAATCCACTAACTCTCCCGTCAAAGACCATCCCTCTAATCCCCTAACCCTCCCATCAAAGACCCTCCATCTTATCCCCTAACTCGCCGATCCAACACCATCCCACTAATCCCCAAGCCTCCCATCAAAGACCTTCCCTCTAATCCCCTAACGCTCCCATCGTAGACCATTCTTCTAATCCACTGACCTTCCAATCTAAGACCATTCCTCTGATCCCTTAAACCTCACATCGAAGACCATCCCTCTAATCCCCCAAGCATCCCATCGAAGACCATCCTTCTAATCCCCTAACCCTCCCATCTCAGACCATCCCTCTGATCCCCTAACTCTCCCATCAAAGAACATCCCTCGAATCCCCTAGCTCTACATTCAAAGCCCATCCATCAAATCCCCTAACCTTCCCATCAAAGACCATCCCACAAATACCCTGATTCTCCCAGCGAAAACCATCACTCTAATCCCCTGACCGTCCAATCAAAGACCCTCACTCTAATCCCCTCACTCGCCCATCGAAGACCATCCATCTAATCCCCTAACGCTCCCATCCAAGACTATCCCTCTAATTCACTAACTCTCCCGTTGAAAACCATCCTAATAATGCCTCAACTCTCCAGTTGAAGACCATCCCTCTAATCCACTAACTCTCCCATCGGAGACCATCGCTCTAATCCCCTAACCCTCCCATCAAAGAGCATCACTCTAATCCCCTACATATCCCATCGAAGACCACCCCTCTAATGCCCTAAATCGCCCATCGAAAACCTTCCCTCTAATCCACTAACTCTCCCATCGAAGACCATCCCTCTAATCCCCTAACCATCCCATCTCAGACCATCCCTCTGATCCCCTAACTCTCCCATCAAAGAACATCCCTCGAATCCCCTAGCTCTACATTCAAAGCCCATCCATCAAATCCCCTAACCTTCCCATCAAAGACCATCCCACAAATACCCTGATTCTCCCAGTGAAAACCATCACTCTAATCCCCTGACCGTCCAATCGAAGACCCTCACTCTAATCCCCTCACTCGCCCATCGAAGACCATCCATCTAATCCCCTAACGCTCCCATTCAAGACTATACATATAATCCCCTACCCTCCTTCAAAGACCATAGCTCCAAATCCCTAACTCTCCCATCGAAGACAATCCCTCTAATCTCCTAACTCCCCCATAGAAGACATCCCTCTAATCCACTTACTCTCCCTTCAAAGACCATCCTTCGATTACCCTAACTCTCCCATTGAATACCATCCCTTGAATCCCCTATCTCTACCATTGAAAATCATCCCTCTAATACCCTAACTCTCACAGCAAAGACCATCCCTCTGATCCACTAACTCTCCCATCGAAGACCATCACTCTCATCCACTATCTCTCCCATCGAAGACCATCCCTCTATTCCCCTAACTCTCCCATCAGAGGCCATCCCTCTACACCCCTACCTCTCCCATCAAAGATCATCCCTCTAATCCCCTAACCATCCCATCAAAGATCATCCCACTAATCCCCAATCTCTCCCATCGAAGACCATCTCTCTAATCCCCTAACTCTCCCATCAGAGGCCATCCCTCTACACGCCTACCTCTCCCATCAAAGATCATCCCTCTAATCCCCTAACAATCCCATCGAAGACCATCCCTCTAATCCATTAACTACCTGATCGAAGACCATCACTCTAATCCAAAACTCTCCAATCGAAGACCATCCCTCTAATCACCTAACTTTCCCATCAAAGGACATCCATTTAATCCCCTAACTCTCCCATTGAAGAAAGTCCCTCTAACCCCCTAACCCTCCCATCGAAGACCTTCCCTCTAATACCCTAACTCTCCCATTGAAGTGCATCTCTCTAGTCCCCTAACTCTCCCATCGAAGACCATCCATCTAAAACCATAACTCGCCCAGCGAAGACGATTCCTTTAATCCCTTAACGCTCACAACCAAGACTATCCCTCTAATCCACTAACTCTCCCATCGGAGACCATCGCTCTAATCCCCTAACCCTCCCATCAAAGAGCATCACTCTAATCCCCTACATATCCCATCGAAGACCACCCCTCTAATGCCCTAAATCTCACATCGAAAACCATCCCTCTAATCCCCTAACTCTCCCATCGAAGACCATCCCTCTATTCCCCTAACCATCCCATCTCAGACCATCCCTCTGATCCCCTAACTCTCCCATCAAAGAACATCCCTCGAATCCCCTAGCTCTACATTCAAAGCCCATCCATCAAATCCCCTAACCTTCCCATCAAAGACCATCCCACAAATACCCTGATTCTCCCAGCGAAAACCATCACTCTAATCCCCTGACCGTCCAATCGAAGACGCTCACTCTAATCCCCTCACTCGCCCATCGAAGACCATCCATCTAATCCCCTAACGCTCCCATCCAAGACTATCCATATAATCCCCTACCCTTCCTTCAAAGACCATAGCTCCAAATCCCTAACTCTCCCAACGAAGATGATCCCTCTAATCCCCTAACTCCCCCATAGAAGACCATCCCCCATTCCACTTACTCTCCCATCAAAGACCATACTTCTATTACTCTAACTCTCCCATTGAAGACCATCTCTTGAATCCCCTAAATCTACCATTGAAGGTCATCCCTCTAATACCCTAACTCTCCCAGCAAAGACCATCCCTCTGATCCACTAACTCTCCCATTGAAGACGATCCCTCTAATCCCCTAACTCCCCCATAGAAGACATCCCTCTAATCCACTTACTCTCCCTTCAAAGACCATCCTTCGATTACCCTAACTCTCCCATTGAATACCATCCCTTGAATCCCCTATCTCTACCATTGAAAATCATCCCTCTAATACCCTAACTCTCACAGCAAAGACCATCCCTCTGATCCACTAACTCTCCCATCGAAGACCATCACTCTCATCCCCTAACTCCGCCATCGAAGCCCATCATGCTAATCCCCTAACCCTCCCATCGAAGACCATCCCTCTAATCCACTATCTCTCCCATCGAAGACCATCCCTCTATTCCCCTAACCCTCCTATCGAAGACCATCCCTCTAATCCCCTAACTATCCCCTCTAAAGTGATCACTCTAATCCAGTTACTCGCCCATTGAAGACCATCCCTCGAATCACCCAACATTTGCATCAAAGACCATCCCTCTAATACCCTAACTCTCCCACTGAAGACTATCCCTCTGATCCCCTAACTCTCCCATCTAAAACCCTCACTCTAATCCACTAACCCTCCCAGCGAAGTCCATCACACCAATCCACTAACTATCCCATCGCAGACCGTCCCTCTGATCCCCTAACTCTCCCATTGAAGCCCATCCCGCTAAGACACGAACCGTCCCATCCAAGACCATAACTCTGATCTCCTAACTCTCCCATAGAAGACCATCCCTCCAGTCCACTAAATATCCCATCGAAGACCATCGCTCAAATCCCCTAACTCCCACATCGAAGACCATCCCTCTAATCTCCAAACTCTCCCATTGATGAACATCCGTCTAATCCCCTGACTCTCCCATTAAAGACAGTCCCTCGAATCCCCTAACTCTCCCATTGAAGATCATCCCTCTAGTACAGTAACCCGCCCAGCAAAGACCATCCTTCGAAACCACTAACAATTCCATCGAAGACCATCACTCTAATCCCTTAACTCCCCAATCGAAGACCATCCCTCTAATCCCCTAACCATCACATCAAGACCATCCCTCTAATCCCCTAACTCTCCCATTGAAGAAAATCCCTTTAATCCCCTAACTCTACCATTGAAAAAAATCCCTCTAATCCCCTATCTCTCCCATCGAAGACCATCTCTCTAATCCCCTAACTCTCCCATCAGAGGCCATCCCTCTACACCCCTACCTCTCCCATCAAAGATCATCCCTCTAATCCCCTAGCCATCCCATCAAAGATCATCCCTCTAATCCCCTATCTCTCCCATCGAAAACGCTCACTCTAATCCACTAACGCTCAGACCGAAGACAGTCCCTCTAATCCACTAACTCACCTATCGAAGACCATCACTCTAATCCTCTAACTCCCCCATGAAAGACCAGACATCTAATCCCCTCAAACTCCCAATGAAGCCCTTCCCTCTAATAACCTACCTCTCCCATCGAAGACCATCACTCTAATCCCCTCACCCTCCAATCGAAAACCATCCCTCTAATCCCATAACTATCCCATCGAAGACCATCCCTCTAATCCACAACCTCATCAATTGAAGACCATCCCTCTAATCCCCTAACTTTCCCATCAAAGACCATCACTCTAATCACCTAACTCTCCCAACAGAAACCATCCCTCTAATCCCCTTACTCTCCCATCGAAAACCCTCACTCTAATCCACTAACTCTCCCACCGAAGACCGTCCCTCTAATCCACTAACTCTCCTATCGAAGAGCATCACTCTAATCCCCTAACTCCCCCATCAAAGACCATTACCCTAATCCCCTCACTCTCCCAGTGAAGACCTTCCCTCTAATAACCTACCTCTCCCATCAAAGACTATCACTCTAAACGCCTAGCTCTCCCATCAAAGACCACCCCTCTAATCCCCTAACTCTCCCACCGAAGACCATCCCTCTAATCCCCTCACTCTCCCAAGGAAGACCATCCCTCTATTACCCTAACTCTCCCATCGAAGACCATCCCTCTAATCCCCTAAAGCTCCCATCACAGATCATCCATCTGAACCCCTAACGCTCCCATGAAAGAACATCCCTTGAATCACCCAACTCTCCCATCGAAGTCCATCCCTCTAATTCCCTAACCCTCCCATCTAAGACCATCCCTCTAATCCCTTAACTCTACCATCAAAGACAGTCGCTTCACTCCCCTAACCCTTCCATCAAAGACCACCCATTTAATCCCTTAAGTCACGCATTGAAGACCATCCCTCAAATACCCTACCTCTCCCATTGAGGACCATACCTCTAATCCCCTAACACTCCCATCAAAAACCAACCCTCTAATCCTCTAACTCTCCCATCGAAGACCATCACTCTTATCCCCTAACCCTCCGCTCAAAGACCATCCCTCTAATCCCCCAACTCTTCCATTGAAGACCTTGATTCTAATAGCCTAACTTTCCCATTGAAGACAATCCCTCGAATCCCCTAACTCTCCCATTGAAGATCATCTCTATAATAGTCTAACTCTCCCAGCAAAGACCATGCCTCTGTTCCACTAAATCCCCCATTGAAGACCATCAGTCCAATCCCCTAACTCCCCCATTGAAGACCATCCCTCTAATCCCCTAACCCTCCCATCAAAGACCATTGCTCTAATCGCCTAACTCTCCAATTGAAGACCATCCATCTAATCCCCTAACTCTGCCATCGAAGACCATCCCTCTAATCCCCTAAACATCCCATCAGAGACCATCCCTCTAATCCCCTAACTCTCCCATCGAAAACCCTTACTCTAATCCACTAACTCTCCCATCGAAGATCGTCCCTCTAATCCACTAACTCTACCATTGAACACCATCCATCTAATCCCCAAACTCACACATCAAAGACCAGCCCTCTAAACCCTCACTCTCCCAATGAAGACCATCCCTCTAATACCCTACCTCTCCCATCGAAGACCATCCCTCTAATCGCCTAACTCTCCCATCAAAGACCACCCCTCTAATCCCCTCACTCTCCCAATGAAGACCATCCCTCTAATACCCTACCTCTCCCATCGAAGACCATCCCTCTAATCGCCTAACTCTCCCATCAAAGACCACCCCTCTAATCCCCTCACTCTCCCAATGAAGACCATCCCTCTAAATCCCAAACACTCCCATCAAAGACCACAACTCTAATCTCGTAACTCTCCCACCGAAGGCCGTCCCTCTAATCGGATAACTCTCTGGTAGAAGACCATCACTCTAATCCTTTAAATCTCCCATCGAAGACCATCCCTCTAATCCCCTAACTCCCCCATCAAAGATCATCCCTCTAATCCCCTAACACTCCCATCCAAAACCACCCCTCCAATTCCCTAACTTTCTCTTTCAAGACCACCCCTCTAATCCCCTAACCCTCCCATTGAAAACCATCCCTCTAATCCCCTAACTATCCCATCGAAGACCATCCCTCTAATCCACTAACTCATCCATTGAAGACCATCCCTCTAATCCCCTAACCTTCCCATCAAAGACCATCCCTCTAATCACCTAACTCTCCCACCAAAGACCATCCCTCTAATCCCCTAACTCTCCCATCAAAGACCATCCCTCTAATCCCCTGACTCTCCCAATGAAGTCCTTCCCTCTAATAACCTACATCTCCCATTGAAGACCATCACTCTAATCTCCTAACTCTCCCATCAAAGACCACCCCTCTAATCCCCTATCTCCCCCATCGAAGACAATCACTCTAATCCCCTAACCCTGCCATCTCAGATGATCCCTCTGAACCCCTAACACTCCCATGAAAGAACATCCCTCTAATCCCCCAACTCTCCCATCGAAGACCATCCCTCTAATCCACTAAACCTCCCATTGAAGACCGTCCCTCTAAACCCCTAACCCTCCCATCTAAGACCATCCCTCCAATCCCTTAACTCTCCCATCGAAGACCATCGCTCCACTCCCATAACCCTCCCATCAAAGACCATCCCTCTAATCCCCTAACTCACGCACTGAAGACACCCACTCTAATCCCTAACTCCCCCATTGAAGACCATACCTCTAATCCCCTAACTCTCCCATCAAAAACCAACCCTCTAATCCCCTAACTCTCCCATCGAAGACCATCCCTCTAATCCTCTAACCCTCCAATTGAAGACCATCCTTCTAATAGCCTAACTCTCCCAGCAAAGACCATCCCTCTGATCCACTAACTCTCCCATCGAAGACCAACCCTCTATGACACTAACTCTGCCGTCGAAGACGATCACTCTAATCCCCAAACTCTCCCATCAAAGGCCCTCCCTCTAATCCCAAAACTTGCCCATCTAAGACCATCACACTAATACCCTGACTCTCCCAGCGAAAACCATCGCTCTAATCCCCTAACTCCACAATCGAAGAGCCTCACTCTAATCCCCTCACTCTCCCATCGAAGACCATCCCTCTAATTCCCTAACTCTCCCATCAAATACTATCCCTAAAATCCCCTACCATCCCTTCAAAGACCGTCGCTCTAAATCCCCTAACTCTCCCATCAAAGACCTTCCCTCTAATCCCCTAACCCTCCCATCATATACCATTCTTCTAATCCCCTAACCCTCCCATCGAAGACCATCCTTCTATTACCCTAACTCTCCCATTGAAGTCCATCCCTCGAATCCCCTAACTCTCCCATTGATGATCATCCCTCTAATACCCTAATTCTCACAGCAAAGACCATCCCTCTGATCCATGAACTCGCCCTTTGAAGACCATCAGTCTCATCCCCTAACTCCACCATCGAAGACCATCCCTCTATTCCACTAACCCTCCCATCGAAGACCATCCCTCTAATCCCCTAACTGTCCCATCGAAGACCAGCCCTCTAATCCCCTAACCTTCTCATCAAAGACCATCCCTCTGATGACCTAACTCACCCACCAAAGACTATCCCTCTAATCCCCCAACTCTCCCAATGAAAACCCTCACTATAATCCACCAACTCTCCCACCGAAGACCGTCCCTCTAATCCACTAACTCTCCTATCGAAGAGCATCACTCTAATCCCCTAACCCTCCCATCGTATACCATTCTTCTAATCCCCTAACCCTCCCATCGAAGACCATCCTTCTATTACCCTAACTCTCCCATCAAAGACCACCCCTCTAATCTCCTAACTCTCTCATCGAAGACCATCCCTCTAATCCCCTAACTCTCCCATCAAAGACTACCCCTCTAATCCCCTAACTCTCCCATCAGAGACAATCCCTCTAATCCCCTAACTCCCCCATCCAAGACCATCAATCTAATCCCCTTACCCTCTCACCAAAGTCCTTCCCTCTAATCCCCTAACCCTCCCATTGAAGACGATCCTCCTAATCCTCTAACCATCACATTGAAGACCATCACTCTAATCCCCTCACCCTCCCATCTCAGATCATCCCTCTGAACCTCTAAAGCTCCCATGAAAGAACATCCCTCGAATCCCCCAACTCTCCCATCGAAGACCATCCCTCTTATCCCCTAACCCTCCCATCAAAGACCATCCCGCTAAACACCTAACCCTCACATCTAAAACCATCCCTCTAATCCCTTAACTCTCCCATTGAAGACCGTTGCTCGACTCCCCTAACCCTCCCATCAAAGACCATCCCTCTAATCCCCTAACTCACGCTTTGAAGACGATCCCTCTAATACCCTACCTCTCGCATTGAAGACCATACATCTAATCCTCTAACTCTCGCATCGATGACCATCCCTCTAATCCACGAACTCGCCCATCGAAGACCATCACACTCATCCCCTAACTCCGCCATTGAAGACCATCCCTCTAATCCCCTAACCCTCCCATCAAAGACCATCCCTCTAATTCCCTAACTCTCCCATCGAAGACCATCCCTCTAATCCCCTAACTCTCCCATTGAAGACCATCACTCTCATCCCCTAACTCCGCCATGGAAGACCATCCCTCTAATCCCCTAACACTCCCAGCAAAGACCATCCCTCTAATTCCCTAACTCTCCCATCGAAGACCATCCCTCTAGTCACAAACACTCCCACTGAAGACCATACCTCTAATCCCCTAACTCTGCCATCAAAGACCATCCCTCTATTCCCCTAACCATCCCATCAATGTCACTCCCTCTAATCCACTAACTATCCCATCGATGATCATCCCTCTAATCCACTAACTCATCCATTGAAGACCATCCCTCTAATCCCCTAACCTTCCCATCAAAGACCATCCCTCTAATCACCTAACTCTCCCACCAAAGACCATCCCTCTAATCCCCTAACACTCCCATCAAAAACGACCCCACTAATCCCCTAACTCTCCCATCAAAGACCACCCCTCTAATCCCCAAACTCTACCATCGAAGTCCATCCCTCTAATCCCCTAACTCTCCCATCGAAGACCATCCCTCTAATCCATTAACTCCCCCATCAAAGACCATCCCTCTTATCCCCTCACTCTCCCAATGAAGACCATCACTCTAATACCCTACCTCTCCCATCTGAAGACCATCCCTCTAATCCCCTAACTCTCCCACCGAAGACGATCCCTTTAATCCCCTAACTCTCCCATCGAAAACCCTCACTCTAATCCACCAACTCTCCCACCGAAGACCGTCCCTCTAATCCACTTACTCTCCTATCGAAGACCATCACTCTAATCCCCTAACCCTCCCATCGATGACCCTCCCTCTAATCCCCTAACTCTCCCATCGAAGACCATCGCTCTAGTCCCCTAACCTTCCCATCAAAGACCATTCCTCTAAAACTCGAACTCTCCCATCAAAGACCATCACTCTAATCCCCTAACCCTCCCATCAAAGCCCATTCCTCTAATCCCCTCACACTCCCAAAGAAGATCATTCCTCTAATCCCTAACACTCACATCAAAGACCATCCCTCTAAGGCCATATCCCACCCATCGAAGAGTTTCCCCCTAATCCACTACCTATCCCATCCAAGACAATCCCTCTAATGCCCTAACTCTCCCATCAAAGACCATCCCTCTAATCCCCTAACCTTCCCATCACAGACCAGCCCTCTAATCTCCTAACTCTGCCGAAGAAGACCATCGTTCTAATCCCCTAAATCGCCCATCGAAAACCATCACTCTAATCCAATAACTCTCCTATCGAAGACCGTCCCTCTAATCCACTAACTCTCCCATCGAAGACCATCACTATAATCCCCAAACTCTCCCATCGAAGACCATCCCTCTAATCACCAAACTCCCACATTAACGACCAGCCCTCTAATCCCCTCACTCTCCCAATGAAGACCATCCCTCTCATCCCCTAACCCTCCCATCAAAAACTACCCCTCTCATCCCCTAACTCTCCCATCGAAGACCACCCCTCTAATCCCCTAACTCTCGCATCGAAGACCATCCCTCTAATCCCCTCACTCTCCCATCGAAGACCATCCCTCTAATCCCCTAACCCTCCCATTGAAGACCCTCCCTCTAATCCCCTAACTCCCCCATTGAAGATCATCCCTCTAATCCCCTAACTCCCCCGTTGAAGATCATCCCTTTAATCCCCTAACTCTCCCATCGAAGCCCATCCCTCTAATCCCCTAACCTTCCCATCACAGACCATTCCTCTAATCTCCTAACTCTGCCAAAGAAGACCATTGTTCTAATCCGCTAAATCTCCCATCGAAAACCATCACTCTAATCCAATAATTCTCCCATCGAAGACCGTCCCTCTAATCCACTAACTCTCCCATCGAAGACCATCACTATAATCCCCAAACTCTCCCATCACGGACCATCCCTCTAATCCCCTAACCCTCCCATTGAAGTCCCTCCCTCTAATCCCCTAACTCCCGCATTGAAGATCATCCCTCTAATCCCCTAACTCTCCCATTGAAGATCATCCCTTTAATCCCCTAACTCTCCCATCGAAGACGATCCCTCTAATCCCCTAACCCACCCATCTCAGACCATCCCTCTAATCCCCTCACTCCCATAGAAGACCATTCTTCTAATACCCTAACTCTCCCATCGAAGACCATCTCTCTAATTCCCTCACACTCCCATTGAGTACAATCTCTCTAATCCCCTAACTCACCCATTGAAGACCCTACCTATAATCCCCTAACCCTCCCATCGAAGACCATCCCATCTAATCCCCTAACTCTCCATCGAAGACTGATAGGGGATTCGGATTTATCATTGGAACAGGACATTGTTAACTGTCCCTAATAAGCCCATGGCATGTTTGCAGTTGCAGTGTGAATGAACCTTTCATTATTTGTGTGTCTGGTTTAGCCTGCCTTCCTGTGCCTCACAAGATCGAGAAGAAGACCATCCTGTACACTCTATTTCCGATGGCGGGGATGGTTCTATTCTGCTTCCTTCAGGTTTACAGCTACAGGTTACGCAGAGTCATTGCATCTTTCTGTTTCCCAAGGGTAAGTGCCCGTTATCGCTGCCTCCCCTCCTGATCTAAGCCACTTTCTGCTCAAAGAACCTCTCACAGGACCACTGACAATAACATAAAGAGTGACACATCTATCTTCATTAGCTTGAGATCATGGAGAGCTGTGTTGCCCTGTGTCCTAACTCACACTGAGTCCCATCACACCACACCCACTCTGCTCACTGCTGCAAGCCCAGGACAGGTTTGTCTCCGCTTGGAATAAAGAATCAGCGGGAATGTCATGGGAGGGGTTCGGGATGGTGAAGGTCTCAGTCGGAGACCCACTACTGGTGCAGTGACAATCCCACCTTTACTCTCCTCGATCCACAGACGCTTACCACAACCTTCTACCCTCCTGAAGCCCCTCACCATCCTGACGTGGAAATATATCGGCCGTTCCTTCACTGTCGCTGGGTCCAAATCCTGGAACTCCCTCCCTAACAGCACGGTGGGTGTACCTACACCACAGGGACTGCAGCGGCTGAAGAAGGCAGCTCACCCACCACCTTCTCAAGGGGGCAATTAGGGATGGGCAATAAATGCTGGGCCCAGCCAGAGACACCCACATCTCATGAATGAATAAATAAAAAGCAGCGAGTGCTTGTGATCTGGAAGGCGCTGCCTGAAAGGGCGGTGGAAGCAGATTCAATAGGAACTTTCAAAAGGGGGAATCGGATAAATGCTTGAAGAGGAAGAGGTATCAGTGGGGTCTGTCACTGCGTGTGGGATCTGACGGGTTCTCTGCTCTGTTCTTGCAGCGTGAAAAGAAGCGGGTTCTGTACCTCTACAACGAGTATGTGCGAAAGCGCACTGCATACGCTGAGACCCGCCGCAAGAGAATCCTCATCCAGGCGCGAAAGAAACAGCTGTGGGTAAGCAGCTAGTTCACCCACTCATTCATAAACACTCCACCCCCTGGCCTCCCGAACCTCTCAATTAGATTCCATCCTGTAAGTCACTCCCGGGTATCTGTTATTCTATATATAAACCACTCGAAAGCCTCAATTAGATTCCAGTCTGTAACTCACTCCCGGGTAACTGTTATTCTATGTATAAACCCCCTGAACCCCTCGATTAGATTCCAGTCTGAAGCTCACTCCCAGGTATCTGTTATTCTATATATAAACTCCCTGAACCCCTCGATTAGATTCCAGCCTGTAACTCATTCCAGGGTATCTGTTATTCTATATATAAACTCCCTGAACCCCTCGATTAGATTCCAGCCTGTAACTCATTCCAGGGTATCTGTTATTCTATATATAAACTCCCTGAACCCCTCGATTAGATTCCAGTCTGTAACTCACTCCCGGGTATCTGTTATTCTATATATAAACTCCCCGAAACCCTCGATTAGATTCCAGTCTGTAACTCACTTCCTGGAATCTGTTGTTCTATTTATAAAACCCCTCAAACGCCTCGATTAGATTCCAGTCTGAAACTCACTCCCTGGTATCTGTTATTCTATATATAAACCACCAAACCCCTTGATTAGATTCCAGTCCTTAACTCACTCCCAAATACGTGTTTTTCTACATATAAACAACCGAAACCCCTCGATTAGATTCCAGTCTGTAACTCCATCCCGTGTATCTGTTATTCTATATAAAAACTTCCCGAACCCCTCGATTAGATTCCAGTCTGTAACTCCATCCCGTGTATCTGTTATTCTATATATAAACAACTCGAACCCCTTGTTTAGATTCCAGTCTGTAACTCACTCCCGGGTAACTGTTATTCTATGTATAAACCCCCTGAACCCCTCGATTAGATTCCAGTCTGAAGCTCACTCCCAGGTATCTGTTATTCTATATATAAACTCCCTGAACCCCTCGATTAGATTCCAGCCTGTAACTCATTTCAGGGTATCTGTTATTCTATATATAAACTCCCTGAACCCCTCGATTAGATTCCAGCCTGTAACTCATTCCAGGGTATCTGTTATTCTATATATAAACTCCCTGAACCCCTCGATTAGATTCCAGTCTGTAACTCACTCCCGGGTATCTGTTATTCTATATATAAACTCCCCGAAACCCTCGATTAGATTCCAGTCTGTAACTCACTTCCTGGAATCTGTTGTTCTATTTATAAAACCCCTCAAACGCCTCGATTAGATTCCAGTCTGAAACTCACTCCCTGGTATCTGTTATTCTATATATAAACCACCAAACCCCTTGATTAGATTCCAGTCCTTAACTCACTCCCAAATACGTGTTTTTCTACATATAAACAACCGAAACCCCTCGATTAGATTCCAGTCTGTAACTCCATCCCGTGTATCTGTTATTCTATATAAAAACTTCCCGAACCCCTCGATTAGATTCCAGTCTGTAACTCCATCCCGTGTATCTGTTATTCTATATATAAACAACTCGAACCCCTTGTTTAGATTCCAGTGTGCAACTCACTCCCGGGTATCTGTTATTCTTTATATAAACCACCGGAACCTCTCAATTAGATTCCAGTCTGTAACTCACCCCCGGGTATCTGTTATTCTATATATAAACCACCCGAATCCCTCGATTAGATTCCACTATGTAACTCACTCACGGGTATCTGTTATTCTATATATAAACCCCCCTGAACCCCTCGATTAGATTCCAGTCTGTAACTCACTCCCAGGTATCTGTTACTCTATATATAAACTCCCCGAACCCCTCGATTACATTCCAGTCTGCAACTCACTCCCAGGTATCTGTTATTCTATATATAAACTCCCTGAACCCCTCGATTAGATTCCAGCATGTAACTCACTGTAGGGTATCTGTTGTTCTATAAATAAAACCCTTCGAACGCCTCGATTAGATTCCAGTCTGTAACTCACTTCCGGTAATCTGTTATCCTGTATATAAACCAACCCGAACACCTCGTTTAGATTCCAGTCTGTAACTCACCCCTGAGTATCTGTTATTCTGTATATAAACCCCCCATCCCCTGAATCCCTCAAATTAGATTCCAGTCTGTAACTCACTCTGTGGTATCTGTTCTTCTATATATAAGCCACCCGAACCCCTTGATTAGTTTCCAGTGTTGAACTCACTCCCAAGTGGCTGTTTATCTATATATAAACCACCCGAAACTCTCTATTAGATTCCAGTCTGTAACTCAAACCTGTGTATCTATTATTCTATATATAAACCACCCGTACCCGTTGTTTAGATTCCAGTCTGTAACTCACTCCCGGGTATCTGTTATGCTATATATAAACCACCGAAACTCTTAATTAGATTCCAGTGTGTAAATCTCTCCCGGGTATCTGGTAATCTATATACAAACCACCCCGAACCCCTCGATTTGAGTCCAGTCTGTAACTCAATCCCGGGTATCTGTTATTCTATATATATTCCATCCCGAACCCCTCGATTAGATTCCAGTCTGTTACTCACTCCTGGGTATCTGTTACTCTATATATAAACCACCCAAACCCCTCGATTAGATTCCAGTCTGTAACTCACTCCTGGGTATCTGTTATTCTGTATATAAACCCCCCTGAACCCCTCGATTAGATTCCAGTCTGTTACTCACTCCCGGATATGTGTTATTCTATATATGAACAACCCAAAACCCTTGATTAGATTCCAGTCTGTAACTCACTCCCCGGTATCTGTTATTCTTTATATAAACACCCCCGACCCCCTTAATTAGATTCCAGTCTGTAACTCACTGTTGAGTATCTCTTATTCTATATAAAAACCACCCGAACCCCTCAATACGATTCCAGTCGGTAACTCACTGCGGGTATCTGTAATTCTATATATAAACCACCCGAACGCCTCGATTAGATTTCAGACTGTAACTCACTCCCGGGTATCTGTTATTCTATATATAAACCACCCCGAACCCCTCGATTAGATTCCAGTCTGTAACTCACTCCCGGGTATCTGTTATCCTGTATAGAAACCCACCCGAACTTCTCGATTGTATTCCAGCGTGTAACTCAATCCCGGGTATCAGTTATTCTATATATAAAACACACGAGCCCCTCGATTAGTTCCTGTCTGTAACTCACTCCCGGGTATCTGTTATTCTATAAATAAAACACGCGAACCCCTCGATTAGATTCCAGTTTGTAACTCATTCCCTGTAATCTGTTATTCTATATATAAACCACACGAACCCCTCGATTAGATTCCAGTCTGTAACTCATTCCCGGTTATCTGTTATTGTATATAGAAACTACCCAAACCCCCTGATTGGACTCCAGTGTGTAAGTCACTCCCGAGTATCTGTTGTTCTATATATAAACCACCCGAGCCCCTCGATTAGTTCCAGTCTGTAACTCACTCCCGGGTATCGGTTTTTCTATATATAAAACACACGAACCCCTCGATTAGATTCCAGTTTGTAACTCATTCCCTGTAATCTGTTATTCTATATATAAACCACCCAAACCCCTTGATTAGATTCCAGTCTGTAACTCATTCCCGGGTATCTGTTATTGTATATATAAACTACCCAAACCCCCTGATTGGATTCCAGTGTGTAAGTCACGCCCGAGTTTCAGTTATTCTATATATAAACCACACAACCCCCTCGATTAGATTCCAGTCTCTAACTCACTCCCGGGTATCTGTTATTCTATATATAAACCAACCGAACCCCTCAATTAGATTCCAGTCTGTAACTCACTCCTGGGCATCTGTTATTCTATATATAAACCACCCGAACCCCTCGATTAGATTCCAGTCCGTAACTCACTCCCGGGTATCTGTTATTCTATATATAAACCACACGAAACCCTCGATTAGATTTCAGACTGTAAATCACTCCCAGGTATCTGTTATTCTATATATAAACCACCCCGAACCCATCGATTAGATTCCAGACTGTTACTCAGTCCCGGGTATCTGTTATTCTATATGTAAACCAACCTAACCCCTCGATTAGATTCCAATCTGTAACTCACTCCCGGGTATCTGTTATCCTGTATATAAACCCACCCAAACTCATCGATTATATTCCAGTTTGTAACTCATTTCCTGTAATCTGTTATTCTATACATAAACCTTCCAAACCCCTCGATTAGATTCCAGGCTGTAACTCACTTCCGGGTATCTGTTATTCTATATATAAACCCCACCGAACCCTTCGATTAGATTCCAGTCTTTAACTCACTCCCAGGTAGCTGTTATTCTATATATAAAACCCCTCAAACGCCTCGATTAGATTCCAGTCTGTAACTCATTTCCGGTTATCAGTTATCCTGTATATAAACTAACCCAAACCCCTTCGATTAGATTCCAGTTTTAACTCACTCCTGGGTATCTGTTATTCTGTATATAAAACCACTATTCCGAAACCCTCGATTAGATTTCAGAATGTAAATCACTCCCAGATATCGTTTATTCTATATATAAACCACCCCGAACCCCTCGATTAGATTCCAGTCCGTAACTCACTCCCGGGTATCTGTTATCCTGTATATAAACCCACCCGGACTCATCGATTATATTCCAGTTTGTAACTCAATCCCGGGTATCTGTTATTCCATATATAAACCACCCGAGCCCCTCGATTAGTTCCAGACTGTAACTCACTCCCGGGTATCAGTTTTTCTATATATAAAACACACGAACCCCTCGATTAGATTCCAGTTTGTAACTCATTCCCTGTAATCTGTTATTCTATATATAAGCCACCCGAACCCCTCGATTAGATTCCAGTCTGTACCTCATTCCCGGGTATCTGTTATTGTATATATAAACCACCCAAACCCCTCGATTAGATTCCAGTCTATAACTCACTCCCGGGTATCTTTTATTCTATATAAAAACTCCCTGAACCACTCGATTAGATTCCAGTCTATAACTCATTCCCTGATATCTGTTATTCTATATTTAAACCAGCCGAACCCCTCGATTAGTTCCAGTCTGTATGTCACTCCCGAGTATCTGTTATTCTATATATCAAACCCCTCAAACGCCTCGATTAGATTCCTGGCTGTAACTCACTCCCGGGCATTTGTTATTCTATATATAAACCCCCCGAACCGCTCGATTAGATTCCAGTCTGTAACTCACTCCCGGGTATTTGTTATTCTATATATAAACCCACCCGAACCCCTCGATTAGATTCCAGTCTGTAACTCACTCCTGGGTATCTGTTATTCTATATATAAAACACAAGAACCCCTCGATTAGATTCCAGTCTCTAACCCACTCCCAGGTATCTGTTATTCTATATATAAAACCCCTCAAATGCCTCGATTAGATTCCAGTCCGTAACTCACTCCCGGGTATCTGTTATTCTACATATAAACCCCCCCGAAACCCTCGATTAGATTCCAGTCTGTAACTCACTCTGTGATATCTGTTTTTCTATATATAAACCACCCAAACCTCTCAATTAGATTCCAGTCTGAAACCCACTCCCAGGTATCTGTTATTCTATATATAAACCAACCGAACCCCTAGATTAAATTCCAGTCTATAAATCACTCCCAGTTATCTGTTATTCTATATATAAACCACCCCAAACCCATCGATTAGATTCCAGGCTGTTACTCAGTCCCGGGTATCTCTTATTCTATATATAAACCACCCAAATCCCTCGATTAGATTCCAGTCTGTAACTCACTCCCGGCTATCTGTTATCCTGTATATAAACCCACCCGAACTCATCGATTATATTCCAGTTTGTAACTCATTCCCTGTAATCTGTTATTCTACATATAAACCCTCCAAACCCCTCGATTAGATTCCAGTCTGTAACTCACTTCCGGGTATCTGTTATTCTATATATAAACCCCACCGAATTCTTCGATTAGATTCCAGTCTGTAACTCACACCCAGGTATCTGTTTTTCTATATATCAAACCCCTCAAACGCCTCGATTAGATTCCAGTGTGTAACTCACTCCCGGGTATCTGTTGTCCTGTATATAAACCCTCCCGAACGCCTCCATTATATTCAAGTTTATAACTCAATCCCGGGTATCTGTTATTCCATATATAAATCTCCCCAAACCCCAAGCCGCGCGATCAATTCCAGTCTGTAACTCACTCCCGTGTATCGGTTATTCTATATATAAAACACCCGAACCCCACGATTAGATTCCAGTTTGTAACTCATTCCCTGAAATCAGTTATTCTATTTATAAACCACCCGAACCCCTCGATTAGATTCCAGTCTGTATGTCACTCTCGATTATCTGTTATTCTACATATAAACCAACCGAACCCCTCCATTAGATTCCAGTCTATAACTCACTCCCGGGTATCTGTTATTCTATATCTAAACCAACCGAATCCCTCGATTAGATTCCAATCTGTAACTCACTCCCGGGCATTTGTTATTCTATATATAAACCACCCGAACCCCTCGATTAGATTCCAGTCTGTAACTCACACCCAGGTATCTGTTATTCTATATATAAACCTGCCCAAACCCCTCGATTAGATTCCAGTCTGTAACTCACTCCTGGGTATCTGTTATTCTATATATAAAACACAAGAACCCCTCGATTAGATTCCAGTCTGTAACTCACTACCGGTTATCAGTTATTCTATATATAAACCACCCCAAACTCCTCGATTAGATTCCAATCTGTAACTCACTCCCGGGTATTTGTTATTCTATATATAATCCACCCGAACCACTCGAATAGATTCCAGTCTGTAACTCACTTCCGGGTATCTGTTATTCTATATATGATCCCCCCCTGAACCCCTCGATTAGATTCCAGTCTGTAACTCACTCCCAGCTATCTGTTATTCTATATATAAACCCCCCCGAAACCCTGGATTAGATTCCAGTCCGTAACTCACCCCCGGGTATCTGTTATTCTACATATAAAACACAAGAACCCCTCGATTAGATTCAAGTCTGTAACTCACTCCCAGGTATCTGTTATTCTAAATATAAAATCCGTCCAACGCCTCGATTAGATTCCAGTCTGTAACTCACTCCCGGGTATCTGTTATTCTATATATAAACCAACCGAATCCCTCGATTAGATTCCAATCTGTAACTCACTCACGGGCATTTTTTATTCTATATATAAACCAACCGAACCCCTCAATTAGATTCCAGTCTGTAACTCACACCCAGGTATCTGTTATTCTATATATAAACCTGCCCAAACCCCTCGATTAGATTCCAGTCTGTAACTCACTCCTGGGTATCTGTTATTCTATATATAAAACACAAGAACCCCTCGATTAGATTCCAGTCTGTAACTCACTACCGGGTATCAGTTATTCTATATATAAACCACCCCAACCTCCTCGATTAGATTCCAATCTGTAACTCACTCCTGGGTATCGGTTATTCTATTTATAAACCACCCCAAACTCCTCGATTAGATTCCAATCTGTAACTCACTCCCGGGCATTTGTTATTCTATATATAATCCACCCGAACCACTCGAATAGATTCCAGTCTGTAACTCACTTCCGGGTATCTGTTATTCTATATATAAACCCCCCTGAACCCCTCAACTAGATTCCAGTCTGTAACTCACCCCCCGGTATCTGTTATTCTATATGTAAACCCCCCCGAACCCCTCGATCAGATTCCAGTCCGTAACTCACTCCCGCGTATCTGTTATTCTATATATAAAACACAAGAACCCCTCGAATAGATTCCAGTCTGTAACTCACTACCGGGTATCTGTTATTCTATATATAAACCACCCCAAACTCCTCGATTAGATTCCAATCTGTAACTCACTCCTGTGGATCGGTTATTCTATATATAACCCCCCCGAACCCCTCGATTAGATTCCAGTTTGTAACTCATTCCTTTTTATCTGTTATTCTATATATAAACCATCCAAACCGCTCGATTAGATTCCAGTCTGTAACTCATTCCCGGGTATCTGTTATTGTACATATCAACTACCCGAAACCCTTGATTGGATTCCAGTCTGTCAGTCACTCCCGAGTATCTGTTATTCTATATATAAACCACCCCAACCCCTCCATTAGATTCCAGTCTGTAACTCACTCCCGGGTATCTGTTATTCTATATATTAACTTCCCGAACCCTTCAATTAGATTCCAGTCTCTATCTTCCTCCCGGGTATCTGTTATTCTATAAATAAGCCCCCCTGAACCCCTCGATTAGATTCTAGTCTGTAACTCATTCCCAGGTATCTGTTATTCTATATATAAACCACCCCGAACCCCTCGATTAGATTCCAGTCTGTAACTCACTCCCGGGTATGTTATTCTATATATAAACCACCCCAAACTCCTCGATTAGATTCCAGTCTGTATCTCATTCCCAGGTATCTGTTATTCTATATATAAGCCTCCCCGAACCCCTTGATTAGATTCCAGTCTGTAACTCACTCCCGGGTATCTGTTATCCTGTATATAAACCCACCCGAACTCCTCGAGTATATTCCAGTGTGTAACACACTCCTGGGTATCTGTTATTTTATATATAAACCACCCGAGCCCCTCGAATAGCTCCAGTCTGTAACTTACTCCCGGGTATCGGTATTTCTATATACAAAACACCCAAACCTCTCGATTAGATTCCTGTTTGAAACTCATTCTTTGTAATCTGTTATTCTATATGTAAACCACCCAAACCCCTCGATTAGATTCCAGTCTGTAACTCATTCCCAGGTATCTGTTATTGTATATATAAACTACCCAAACCCCCTGATTGGATTCCAGTCTGTAAGTCACTCCTGAGTATCTGTTATTCTATATATAAACCAACCAAACCCCTCCATTAGATTCCAGTCTATAACTCACTCCCGGGTATCTGTTATTCTAGATATAAACCTCACGAACCCCTCGATTAGATTCCAGTCTGTAACTCACTCCCGGGCATTTGTTATTCTATATATAAACCACCCCGACCTCTCGATTAGATTCCAGTCTCTATTTCACTCCCGGGTAGCTGTTATTCTATATATAAACCTGCCCAAAGCCCTCGATTAGATTCCAGTCTGTAACTCCCTCCCGAGAAACTGTTATTCTATATATAGAACACAAGAACCCCTCGATTAGATTCCAATCTGTAACTCACTCCCGGGTGTTTGTTATTCTATATAGAAACGACCCGAACCCCTCGATTAGATTCCAGTCTGTAACTCACATCCAGGTATCTGTTATTCTATACATAAACCCACCCGAACCCCTCGATTACATTCCAGTCTGTTACGCACCCCCAAGTATCTGTTATTCTACATATAAAACCCCTCAAATGCCTCGATTAAATTCCACTCTGTAACTCACTCCCCGTTATCTGTTATCCTGTATATAAACCAACCCGAACCCTCGATTAGATTCCAGTCTGTAACTCACTCCCGGGTATCTCTTATTCTGTATATAAATCCCACCTCCCCCCCGAACCCCTCGATTAGATTCCAGTCTGTAACTCACTCCTGGGTATCTCTTATTCTATATATGAAACCGCTCAAAAGCCTCGATTAGATTCCAGTCTGTAACTCATTCCCGGGTTTCTGTTATTCTATATATAAACCACCCAAACCCCTCGATATGATTCCAGTCTTTAACTCACTCCCGGGTATCTGTTATCATATCTATAAAACACCCGAACCCCGCGATTAGATTCCAGTCTGTATCTCACTTCCGGGTATCTGTTATTCTATATATAAACTCCCCGAAACCCTCGATTACATTCCAGTCTGTAACTCACTCCCAAGTATCTGTTATTCTATATAAAAAACCCCTCAAATGCCTCGATTTGATTCCAGTCTGTAACTCACTCTGTGGTATCTGTTATTCTATATATAAACCACCCGATTCTCTCAATTAGATTTCAGTCTGTAACTCAATCCCGTGTATCTGTTATTCTATATATAAGCCACCCGAAACCCTTGTTTAGATTCCAGTGTGTAACTCACCCCCGTGTATCTGTTATTCTATATATAAACCACCCGAACCTGTTGGTTAGATTCCAGTCTGTAACTCACTCCCGGGTATGGTATTCTAGATATAAACCCCGAACCCCTCGATTAGCATTCTGTCTGTAACTCACTCCCGGGTATCTGTTATTCTATATATAAACCTCCCCGAACCCCTTGATTAGATTCCAGTCTGTAACCGACTCCCAGGTATCTGATATTCTATATATAAACCATCCGAACCTCTCGATTAAATTCCAGTCTGTAACTCACTCCTGGGTATCGGTAATTCTATGTATAAACACCCCGAACCCTTCGATTAGATTCCAGTCTGTAACTCACTCCCGGGTATCTGTTATTCTTGTATATAAACCACCCGAATCCCTCGATTAGATTCCAGTCTGTAACTCATTCCCGGGTATCTGTTATCCTGTATATAATCTCACCCGAACTCCTCGATTATATTCCAGTGTGTAACTCACTCCTGGGTATCTGTTATTCTATATATAAACCACTATATATAAAGCACCTGATCCCCTCGAATAGTTCCAGTCTGTAACTTACTCCCGGGTATCGGTTTTTCTATATATAAAACACCCGAATCTCTCGATTAGATTCCAGTTTGTTACTCATTCTTTGTAATCTGTTATTCTATATGTAAACCACCCAAACCCCTCGATTGGATTTCAGTCTGTAACTCATTCCCAGGTATCTGTTATTGTATATATAAAATACCCAAACCCCCTGATTTGATTCCAGTCTGTTAGTCACTCCCGAGTATCTGTTATTCTATATATAAACCACCCAAACCCGAACTTTAGATTCCAGTCTATAACTCACTCACGCGTATCTGTTATTCTGCATATAAACCACCTGAACCCCTCGATTAGATTCCAGTCTGTAACTCACTCCCGGTTATCTCTTATTCTATATATACACCACCCCGAACCCCTCGATTAGATTCCAGTCTGTTACTCACTCCCGGGTATCTGTTATTCTTGTATATAAACCACCCGAATCCCTCGATTAGATTCCAGTCTGTAACTCATTCCCGGGTATCTGTTATCCTGTATATAATCTCACCCGAACTCCTCGATTATATTCCAGTGTGTAACTCACTCCTGGGTATCTGTTATTCTATATATAAACCACTATATATAAAGCACCTGATCCCCTCGAATAGTTCCAGTCTGTAACTTACTCCCGGGTATCGGTTTTTCTATATATAAAACACCCGAATCTCTCGATTAGATTCCAGTTTGTTACTCATTCTTTGTAATCTGTTATTCTATATGTAAACCACCCAAACCCCTCGATTAGATTCCAGTCTGTAACTCATTCCCAGGTATCTGTTATTGTATATATAAACTACCCAAACCCCCGATTTGATTCCAGTCTGTTAGTCACTCCCGAGTACCTGTTATTCTATATATAAACCACCCAAACCCCAACTTTAGATTCCAGTCTATAACTCACTCACGCGTATCTGTTATTCTGCATATAAACCACCTGAACCCCTCGATTAGATTCCAGTCTGTAACTCACTCCCGGGCATTTGTTATTCTATATATAAGCCACCCGGACCCCTCAATTAGATTCCAGTCTCTATCTCACTCCCGGGTACCTGCTATTCTATATATAAACCTGCCCAAACCCCTCGATTAGATTCCAGTCTGTAACTCACTCCCGGGTATCTGATATTCTATATATAAACCCCTCCGAACCCCTCGATTAGATTCCAGTCTGTAACTCACTCCCGAGAATCTGTTATTCTATATATAAAACACAAGAACCCCTCGATTAGATTCCAGTCTGTAACTCACTCCCAGGTATCTGTTATTCAATATATAAACCACCCCAAACTCCTCGATTATATTTCAATCTGTAACTCACTCCCGGGTATTTGTTATTCTATATACAAACCACCCGAACCCCTCGATTAGATTCCAGTCTGTAACTGAGTTCCGGGTATCTGTTATTCTATATATAAACCCCTCCTCCGAACGCCTCGATTACATTCCAGTCTGTAACTCACTCCCAGGTATCTGTTATTCTATATATAAAACCCCTCAAATGCCTTGATTAAATTCCAGTCTGTAACTCACTTCCGGTTATTTGTTATCCTGTATATAAACCAACCCGAACCCTCGATTAGATTCCAGTCTGTAACTCACTCCTGGGTATCTGTTATTCTGTAAATAAACCCCTCCCCCCCACTCTGAACCCCTCGATTAGATTCCAGACTGTAACTCACTCTGTGGTATCTGTTATTCTATATATAAACCACCCGAACCCCTTGATTAGTTTCCAGTGTTGAACTTACTCCCAAGTATCTGTTTTTCTATATATAAAGAACCCGAACCTCTCAATTGGATTCCAGTCTGTAACTAACAGCCGGATATGTGTTATTCTATATATTAACCACACAAACCCCTTGATTAAAATTCCAGCCTGTAACTCACTCACGAGTATCTGTTATTCTATATATAAACCACCCCGAACCCCTCAATTAGAATCCAGTCTGTATCTCACACCTGGGTATCTCTTATTCTATATATAAACCACCCCGAACCCCTCGATTAGATTCCAGTCTGTAACTCACTCCCAGGTATCGTATTCTAGATATAAACCACCCCGAACCCATCGATTAGCGACCAGTCTGTAACTCACTCCCAGGTATCTGTTATTCTGTATATAAACCCCCCCGAATCCCTCAATTCGATTCCAGTCTGTAACTCATTCCCATGTATCTGTTATTCTATATATAAACCACCCCGAACCCCTCGATTTGATTCCATTCGGTAACTCATTCCCGGGTATCTGTTTTTCTCTATATAAGCACACTGAACCCTTCGATTAGTTTCGAGTCTGTTACTCAGTCCCGGGTATCTGTTATTCTATTTATAAACCACCCAAACCCCTCGATTAGATTCCAGTCTGTAACTCACTCCCGGGTATCTGTTATCCTGTATATAAACCCCCCGAACCCCTCTATTAGAATCCAGTCTGTAACTCAATCCCGAGTATCTGTTATTTTATATATAAACCACCCGAGCCCCTTGATTAGTTCCAGTCTGTAACTCACTCCCGGGTATCTGTTATTCTATATATAAAACACCCAAACCCCTCGATTAGATTCCAGTTTGTAACTCATTCCTTTTTATCTGTTATTCTATATATAAACCATCCAAACCGCTCGATTAGATTCAAGTCTGTAACTCATTCCCAGGTTTCTGTTATTGTATATATAAACTACCTGAACCCCTTGATTGGTTTCCAGTCTGTAAGTCAATCCCGGGTATCTGTTATTCTATATATAAACCACCCGAACCCCTCGATTTGATTCCAGTCTGTAACTCATTCCCGGGTATCTGTTATTCTTTATATAAACCACCTGAAGCCCTCGATTAGGATCTAGTCTCTATCTTCCTCCCAGGTATCTGTTATTCTATATATAAACCACCCTGAACCCCTCGATTAGATTCCAGTCTGTAACTCACTCCCGGATATGTGTTATTCTATATATAAACCATCCAAACCCCTCGATTAGGTTCCAGTCTGTAACTCACTCCCGGGTATCTGTTATTCTATATATAAACCACCCTGAACCCCTTGATTAGATTCCAGTCTGTAACTCACTCCCGGGTATCTGTTATTCTATACGTAAACCACCCAAACCCCTCGATTAGGTTCCAGTCTGTAACTCACTCCCGGGTATCTGTTATTCTATATATAAACCCACCCGAGCCCCTTGAGGTGCTATTTGCTGTATTTTATTGTGGGTGTAATTGTGGTGGGTCAGTCCAGGGCTGGGATTGTGGGTATTTCGGGTGGCTGGATGGTGGTATTTCTGGTAGGTTTTCATCTGGTTGTTTAACCGGGTCAGAGTGTGGGTATTTTATGGGGTAGGACCAAAGGCTTTTAAGTGGGTCAGAGTGAGTTAATTTAAAGGTGTTTCAGACAGGACGTGTTTAGCGAGGGGTGAACAGTGGGTGTTTAGGGTGGGATAGAGCGGGTGGGTGGTACTTTCTGGTGCAGGGAATAATTGGGATGGCTGGAGGGTTTCCCGGAGCATTTCCAGCTGGGCTGCGGGATGGGAATTCCCACCTGATTTCCTGACTGGAAGCTCTTTACTTAGGCCTTGGTGAGTATCTCTCCGAATCGCAGGGCAGGGCTGGGCCCTGATTCGCCAGCTAACAGGGTCAGAGGTCTGGGTGCCCGAACAGACACGTTCCCCTCAGCAGAGCCAGCCGTCTGCAGGACACCTCTCCATACAGCTCCACGGAAGAGACAGAGCTGCTCCCAGGGTCCGCAACGGCTCCCTCGAGACCCTCAACCCGCGAGTGTCCTGGACCCGAGGGGTGGCCCCAGGAGCTCCAGCTCACCTCTCCAGCCTGGGAGGCGATTGTGAGGGAGGTCACCCCACCAGCGCAGAGACACACACCCCCCCCCGCCCCCGACTGTGGGTCACTGGTCTAGATCAGGCTCGGGCTCCCATTCTGGGGGAACGCCTCACTCACACTTCTCCGCAGGAGCTCCCCCTCCTTCTCAGGGTGTGAGGCAAGGGCCCTCGGGCACTCCACAGGGAGGGTAACCAGCAGCCGGAGACCCCCTGGGACACCCACCCAGGTGACCCCAAGAGCGTCCAGCCGATTCCACTCCCCTCTGCCCGTGACCCCGTCACCTCCAGCTGTCCAGGCTGAGGAGGGTGAACCCTGCCCCACAGCAGGTAACCCTAGGCAGGCCGGAGACCTGCAGGTCTCAGCCCTCTAGAGGACGCCCACCAAGGTCACCGAAGACAACAGGGCTTAGCATTGAGCTGGAGTCCTACCCCGGGGATGCACCTAGACATAGCGGGAGGGTTAGAAAGATTACAGAACTGTCACATCACTTCTGGGTGTTCAATCACTACATCACTGCCCCTGTGTAAATACGTTTCCTGTTCCTGAGAATGGTCTCGTCAGTTGAAAGCACTGTGCATGTGCACCTACGTGCCTCTTATTGTGAGGGTGATCCATACTCCCTCTCAGGGGTCACCTCACCCTCGTGTGGTGCGGAGCTGACTCACGATAGGTGCTCGACCCTTGTGTTAAGTCAGGGAGATGTGACGAGCTCTTCACCGGGGGTGTTTACAAAGTACTCCTAACAAGGCAGCATGGAGTTAGGCAATGCTCACTAGCCGGGGAGTGTTAGCTAGAGTTGATTCTCAGAATGGGACTGCTGTCTCCATTGGTAGTGCCAAAGCTCAGGACCTCCAGGCTTGAGGGTCTGTCCAGCAATGCAGGGATCCTGGTACCTGCGAATGGTTTCTCATTAAGGTAGTGACGACTGCATCAAATCCTGCCCTATTGTGTCGACTCTCGCTTCCCAGAGCACACGGATACAGGCTTCGCCAGTGAACTTTCCAGAGATTAGGGCCTGGTGAACGGCAAGGCTGAACTTGCCCTTGATGTGCCCTGGCCTGCTGCTGAGGGGCAGGAAGAATGCGGCTGTGCCCTGCTGCCCACATTGTGGCCCCTCGATGCCACCCTCATGCGGGCACTGGCCCTCCCTCAGCCCCCTCGTCAGGTTCCTGCTCCTCATTGTCGGAGGAGCTCTCAGCCTCCTCCGTGTCTCCCCCTGGCTAGGCCTACCCCACCCCCAGCTCTCCGCTTTGTAGCACCAGGCTGTGAAGGGGGGCAGCACACCACGCTGATGGGGGGCACTCTCCGTGGAGGGCACTGCAGGGTCCCACCTGAGCGGTCCGAACATCAGAAGCGCATCTTGGGGATGCCAAAGGCCTGCTGGACGATGGATTGTGTCCAGCTAAATGCCGCGTTGTATCTCTCCTCTGAGGACAGTGCATAGGTGTCATGAGCCCTTACCCCCAAGCAGCCAGCCCTGTAACCACCCAGGCCCTTTGACTGTGTGAGGCACCCGCGAGTGACTCAGGATGTGGGGGTCACGGGAACCCCCAGGGTAATGGCACAACGTGCATGATGTGCTTCTGATGATCGCACACCAGTTGGACATTTAGGAAATGGAACTCTTTCCTGCCGTGGAACTCCCAATGCTACATGTGTGCAATCGATCGGACCCTGTGCCCTAGGGAAGTCTGAGATAGCTGCAAACCCCCGGAGTCTAGCAGCCTGGCTAGCTTCATCGAGTGTGAACCTCACGTCACGATCAGCCTTACTGTAGAGGGCGTCTGTCACCTCCTTGATACACTTGTGTGCTGAGGGCTGTGAGATGCTGCATAGATTCCCTGTGCCCAACCCACAAGCAAGTAAGTAACCGAGCACGATGGTGACTTCTGGGACACTGGTGGGGGATGTCCTCCCAGTCCGTGGAGCGTTAGAATCTCCCGCAGAATGTGGCTGATATGATCCACCGGCTCTCTCGATAAGAATAGAGGCACGCAGCATTGTCTGTCACTCGTACCCAGGTAGGAAAGGCTTCTTGGGTAGACCCTTAGTTGTGTGATTCGTCTCCGTGGGATGGGTCTAACCTCCTCATCCTCTGGGTCTTGCTGGGGCTCCCCCGGACCATGGGCCTGAGGCCTCCCCTCAAAGCCGCACTAGGCAGTGCCTGGCCCTTCTCTTCCTCAATCGGATCATTGCCATCAAAAGGACAGCATTAAGCACAGGCTCCATTATTCAAGCCTCCCTCTCCCTGTGGACTGATACTCTCCATCGTCAGTAAAGTAATGGAAGGGGTCATCAACAGTGTTATCAAGCAGCACTTGCTTAGCAATAACCTGCTCACTGACTCCCAGTTTGGGTTCTGCCAGGGCCACTCAGCTCCTGACCCCATTACAACCAAGGCTGGTTCAAACATGGACAAAAGAGCTGAACGCCTGAGGTGAGGTGAGAGTGACTGCCCTTGACATCAAGGCAGCATTTGACCGAGTGTGGCATCAAGGAGCCCTGGCAAAACTGGAGTCAATGGGAATCAGGGGGAAAACTCTCCGCTGGTTGGAGTCATACCTAGCACAAAGGAAGATCGTTGTGGTTGTTGGAGGTCAGTCATCTCAGCTCCAGGACATCACTGCAGGAGTTCCTCAGGGTAGTGTCCTTGGCCCAACCATCTTCAGCTGATTCATCAATCACCTTCCTTCCATCATAAGGTCAGAAGTGGGGATGTTCGCTGATGGTTGCACAATGTTCAGCACCATTCACAGCTCCTCAGATACTGAAGCAGCCCATGTCCAAATGCAGCAAGACCTGGACAATATCCAGGCTCAGGGCTGACAAGTGGCAAGTAACATTCACACCACACAAGTGTCAGGCAATGACCATCTCCAACAAGAGAGAATCTAACCATCGCCCCTTGATGTTCAATGGCATCACCATCACTGAATCCCCCCACTATCAACATCCTGGGGGTTACCATTGACCAGAAACTGAACTGGACCAGCCATATAAATACTGTGGCTACAAAAGCAGGTCAGAGGCTGGGAATCCTGCAGTGAGTAACTCACCTCCTGACTCCCCAAAGCCTGTCCACCATCTCCAAGGCACAAGTCAGGAGTGGGATGGGACACTCCCCACTTGTCTGGATGAGTGCAGCTCCCACAACACTCAAGAAGCTCAACACCATCCAGGACAAAGCAGCCCCGCTTGATCGGCACCCCATCCACAAACATTCACTCCCTCCACCACCGACGCACAGTAGCAGCAGTGTGTGTACCATCTACAAGATGCACTGCAGCAACTCACCAAGACCGGAAAATTCTACCGGGCGTATTTGACAAGAGTCAGGCAGGGGTGGAGGTGGGGGGGCATTTGTTGTGGATCCAACAGAGGGGCCATTTAGCATTGTTAGGGGTCGGGGTATTCAAGGTGGATGGACATGGGGCATTTGGTGTGGGTCCAACAAGGGGGCATATAGTGCGGTTATAGTGACAGGGTATTTAAGATGTGTTGGACATGGGGCATTTGGTGTGGTTTGGAGAGAGGGTATTTAAGGTGGATTGAACATGGGGCGTTTGGTGTAGTTTGGAGAGAGGGTATTTAAGGTGGATTGAACAAGGGGCATTCAGGGTGGGTCAGACAGTCAGTATTTACTGGGGCTGAGTGTGGGAGACGCAGACTGCTGCTGCTTTTACAGGGGACACACTGACGCGTGAATTCTGTTCACCTCCCCCCTTGCAGCAACTACGCGGTGTGGCAGGGACTATGCACCGCGTGCTCCCCTGCCTCCAGAGCTTCATCCGCAAGCGATGTGTGGTCTGCAGCGAGGGTCCGACCGAGACATCCTACTACTGCCCCAATGAGGGCTGTGGGGCCATGTACTGCCTGGTGTGCTGGAGGGACATGAAGCGATATTGCTTTGCGTGCATGACCTACGAGGGTTTTGTTTCAGGGCCCAGCGACACAGAGCAAGACCCCACCTATGGCGAGTGAAGCTCCTCCAACCATAACTCACCTTCTCCCCCTCCTTCCCTCCTCCCCCAGCCCACCCACCACAGCCCCATCAAAGGGTGGGCCGAGGGGAGGCACGTGTTCGATCACTCAATTCTCCTATTTCTACACTCGCTTATATCTCTATAACCTCCTCCAGCCCCATACCCATCCCTACCTCTGTAACCTCCTCCAGCCTCTAAACCCCTCCCTCTCTCTGTAACCTCCTCCAGCTCCTAAACCCCTCCCTATCTCTGTAACCTCCTCCAGCCCTATACCCATCCCTATCTCTGTAACCTCCTCCAGCCTTTACACACCTCCCTATCTCTATAACCTCCTCCAGCCCCTATACCCATCCCTATCTCTGTAACCTCCTCCAGCACCTACACCCCTCCCTATCTCTGTAACCTCCTCCAGCCCCTAAACCCCTCCATATCTCTGTAACCTCCTCCAGCCCCTAAACCCCTCCCTATCTCTGTAACCTCCTCCAGCTACTATACCCATCCCTACCTCTGTAACCTCCTCCAGCCCCTAAACCCCTCCCTATCTCTGTAACCTCCTCCAGCCCCGACACCCCTCCCTATCTCTGTAACCTCCTCCAGCCCCTACACCCCTCCCTATCTCTGTAACCTCCTCCTGCCCCTACACCGCTCCCTATCTCTGTAACCTCCTCCAGCCCCTACAACCCTCCCTATCTCTGTAACCTCCTCCAGCCCCTACAGCCCTCCCTATCTCTGTAACCTCCTCCAGCCCCTACACCCCTCTCTATCTCTGTAACCTCCTCCAGCCCCTACAACCCTCCAAGATCTCTGCGTTCCTCCAATTCCGGCCTCTTGACCATCCCCCAATTCCCATCGCTCCACCATTGGCGGCCGTGCTTTCAGCTGCCTGGGGGTGCTCTGAGCTCTGGAGTTCCCTCCCTAAACCTCTCTCTTTCTCTCTCTCTCTCTCTCACTCTCTCTCCTCTTTTAAGACCCTCCTTAAAACTGAACTCACCTGTCCCTTAATATGTCCCCGTGGGTCTCGGTATTAAATTTGTTTTGGTAATGGTCCTATTGCTATGATGAAGTCACTGTACAATGCACTTGTGTTCTTGTTACGATATAGCTCTGTGCACTATTTTAACAGAGGTGTGAACATCTACCCAGTTATTTCTCCCCTTAATTGATTGATCGTTTGACAGGAGCTTCCCTGATCAGATCAGGTGAGGGAGGGTTAACATTTATTCAAAGAATGGTGGACTAAGACTATGTTATGCAAAGGGATATGTCTAAATTGTTTTGGAAAATTATCCAGTGCAATGATGCATGAGATTGATGTCGTCTCCCAGTGTTTCCTTCTTAATGCATCGCCTGAAGGAGTTGGGGCCTGATGACAGCCGAGGCCTGAAATCGAGGCTTGAGCCCAGATCAGTTCCAAACTCAGCTTCTTTGCGGCTGTTGTAACTTCATCGGAAATTTTGGTGGTTAATATCTCGGCCACGAGGGAATCTGTGGGGGTAAAGGAACTGTTGTTTGAAAAGAAATCATCCTTTCATTCTGGTTTCCATCTTAAACATTTCTGGACCGTCTGCCTGAGGAGATGTAGGATCCATGCAGAACAAGATGGGTTTAACCCGGAGGGTGAACCAGGAAGGAGCGGAGAGCTGTCCAACCAGAACGTAGGGAGCGGGATCCGGGAGAAAGGGGATGGGTCGGTTATCCATAGCAACTGGGAATATGGGATGGATTGGTTACCCATGGCAACTTGAGGAAGGAGGCACGACAAGGTGCGAAGGGTTAGTTACCAATGGCAACCGGGGGTAATGAGAAGGCTTGGTTACCCATAGCAACCAGGGGAATGGAGCCTGGGAGAATGGGATGGATTGGTTACCCATAGTAACCAGGGGAATGGGGCCTGGGAGAATGGGATGGATTGGTTACCAATAGCAACCAGGGGAATGGGGCCTGGGAGAATGGGATGTATTGGTTACCCATAGTAACCAGGGGAATGGGGCCTGGGAGAATGGGATGGATTGGTTACCCATAGTAACCAGGGGAATGGAGCCTGGGAGAATGGGATGTATTGGTTACCCATAGTAACTTGGGGAATGGAGCCTGGGAGAATGGGATGGATTGGTTACCCATAGTAACTTGGGGAATGGAGCCTGGGAGAATGGGATGGATTGGTTACCCATAGTAACCAGGGGAATGGGGCCTGGGAGAATGGGATGTATTGGTTACCCATAGTAACTTGGGGAATGGAGCCTGGGAGAATGGGATGGATTGGTTACCCATAGTAACTTGGGGAATGGGGCCTGGGAGAATGGGATGGATTGGTTACCCATAGTAACCAGGGGAATGGAGCCTGGGAGAATGGGATGGATTGGTTACCCATAGTAACCAGGGGAATGGAGCCTGGGAGAATGGGATGGATTGGTTACCCATAGTAACTTGGGGAATGGGGCCTGGGAGAATGGGATGGATTGGTTACCCATAGTAACCAGGGGAATGGGGCCTGGGAGAATGGGATGGATTGGTTACCCATAGTAACCAGGGGAATGGAGCCTGGGAGAATGGGATGGATTGGTTACCCATAGCAACCAGGGGAATGGAGCCTGGGAGAATGGGATGGATTGGTTACCCATAGCAACCAGGGGAATGGAGCCTGGGAGAATGGGATGTATTGGTTACCCATAGCAACCAGGGGAATGGAGCCTGGGAGAATGGGATGGATTGGTTACCCATAGTAACCAGGGGAATGGGGCCTGGGAGAATGGGATGGATTGGTTACCCATAGTAACCAGGGGAATGGGGCCTGGGAGAATGGGATGGATTGGTTACCCATAGCAACCAGGGGAATGGAGCCTGGGAGAATGGGATGGATTGGTTACCCATAGTAACCAGGGGAATGGAGCCTGGGAGAATGGGATGGATTGGTTACCCATAGCAACCAGGGGAATGGAGCCTGGGAGAATGGGATGGATTGGTTACCCATAGCAACCAGGGGAATGGAGCCTGGGAGAATGGGATGTATTGGTTACCCATAGCAACCAGGGGAATGGAGCCTGGGAGAATGGGATGGATTGGTTACCCATAGTAACCAGGGGAATGGGGCCTGGGAGAATGGGATGGATTGGTTACCCATAGTAACCAGGGGAATGGGGCCTGGGAGAATGGGATGGATTGGTTACCCATAGCAACCAGGGGAATGGAGCCTGGGAGAATGGGATGGATTGGTTACCCATAGTAACTTGGGGAATGGAGCCTGGGAGAATGGGATGGATTGGTTACCCATAGCAACCAGGGGAATGGAGCCTGGGAGAATGGGATGGATTGGTTACCCATAGTAACCAGGGGAATGGAGCCTGGGAGAATGGGATGTATTGGTTACCCATAGTAACCAGGGGAATGGGGCCTGGGAGAATGGGATGGATTGGTTACCCATAGTAACTTGGGGAATGGAGCCTGGGAGAATGGGATGTATTGGTTACCCATAGTAACCAGGGGAATGGGGCCTGGGAGAATGGGATGTATTGGTTACCCATAGTAACCAGGGGAATGGGGCCTGGGAGAATGGGATGTATTGGTTACCCATAGTAACCAGGGGAATGGGGCCTGGGAGAATGGGATGTATTGGTTACCCATAGTAACCAGGGGAATGGGGCCTGGGAGAATGGGATGGATTGGTTACCCATAGTAACCAGGGGTGGTTGGTCTTGGAGGGGATTTTTGCTGTTTTCAGGGTGAGCGGGGGTTGGGGTGTGCACTGACCAGACCATATTCATAGCCCAGCTCCAGCAGGCAGGGCCGCTGATAAATCATGAAGCCCTGTGGCAACAGGGTGGATGGTTACACATTGCGATGGAGCAGGGGAGAGGGGAGAGGGCCTGGGAATAGGGGAAATACTGGTTACACATGGCAGCTGGAGGGAATGAGAGGGCCTGGGAGAAAGGGAGAGGCTGGTAACTATCCTGAAGCTCAATTTGCTTTCCCCCCCCCAACCCCCCAACGGGCGGTACCAGCCAGTTCTGTCTTCCTTCTACCTCTGGATGAGACGTGGAAATCCTTGAATTTAAAGGCACTTGGGCAGGAAGCTCCTGTTAAACATGACTGGTAAGAACCTCAGCAACTGAGGAGGGTGAGATCCTGCCCAACCATCAATAATTGAAACAAAATGCTGGAGAACAAAGCTGTCCTGAGCATTAAGAGGGAAACTTTAAACAGGAACACGAACCATCCCTGCTGTGGATAAGAATAATAACATCTTTGAGGGGCATAATCTTCTGATAGCCCCACTTACCCCACAATCCCTCCCTGTAAACCCAATACACGGTGGTTCAAGGGGAACGATGGGCTGAATGGCCTCCTGCTGTGCCTTTTAAACTCCTCTGAAGATGTTCTGAGCTCCCTGGTGTCACATCAAAGGATAAAAAGCTCATTACAAACCACGGGCTGATCCAGACTGGGGAGTGTGGACTTGGATGGGTTTTCTGTCTGTGAGGTTGGGGGCTACTATCCACTAACTGGTCAGTCGATATTACATGTTCAAAGTCATTATATAAACCATTGGTTTGGTAGCAAGTGTGTGTCTCGTTCATTTGTCTTTTTGGTATGTCTTTATGTGTGTCTGTGGGTGTGCAAATATTTATTCACACGTTTCCACTAGGCACAAGTCAGGAGTGGGATGGGACACTCCCCACTTGTCTGGATGAGTGCAGCTCCCACAACACTCAAGAAGCTCGACCCCATTCAGGACAAAGCAGCCCCGCTTGATCGGCACCCCATCCACAAACATTCACTCCCTCTACCACCGACGCACAGTAGCAGCAGTGTGTGTACCATCTACAAGATGCACTGCAGCAACTCACCAAGGCTCCTTAGACAGTACCTTCCAAACCCACGACCACTACCATCTAGAAGGACAAGGGCAGCAGACACATGGGGAACACCACCACCTGGAAGTTCCCCTCCAAGTCACTCACCATCCTGACTTAGAAATATATCAGCCGTTCCTTCACTGTCGCGGGGTCACAGATAACGACGGCTGCACCCGTTATAGTCCCTGAGCAGGGCTGACCCGCCTCCTAGTCCAAACAGGAGAATGACATCCCTTCCACCAAAACTGGTCCATCTGCACAGCCCCACCCACTTTACTGACCAATCTCAGGGCAGCGTGGGATCACCTGACTCCTGATGTCAACCCAGGCAGCCATGAGGCCTGAGGTTCCTCATTCTTCGAGGCCGGGGTATTGTCCAGGGGACGCAGTCCCTCATCAGGGAGCTCTCCCTGGGAAATGAGAAGGTAAGGTCCACACTACCACGTGTACCTTGTCAGGCAGTCACATACATTTCCATGGGCTGGTTCGCGAGTCCCACAATCCAGGCGGACACTCCCGGTACCAGCACTGAGGGAATGCTGCACTGCCGGAGGTGCCAACTTCCCAATGAGATGTAAAGCTGAGGCCCCCGTCAGCCCTCTCAGGTGGATGTAAAAGATCCCATAGCTGCGAGGGGTGGGCATGGGGAGAGAGCGGGACAGTGGCATTACTTTGGGCAAATCCCCCTAGCAACCTGGTCAATATTTACCCCTCAAACATGCTCACTAAAACACAGGTGATCTGGACTCGTTTTCACCTTGCTGTTTATGGGAGCTTGCTGTGCACAAATTGGCTGCCACCTTTCCCACATTGACTTCCCAAAGGGATTCATTGACTTCCGGGCGCTAGAGAAATGCAAATTTGTCCTCGATCGTCACTCCTCCAAAAAAAAAATCCTTTTGCGAAGTTGTGTTTGTAGAAAATTGATCAAAAAAGATCCCCCTGAATGTCCCAGGCCCCTTTCAAAATAGAGTCAGTGCCAGGAATCCTGGTAGACTGAGAATGTACAGATGTGACTGCTGTGAGAATTCGGGGAAAGCAGATATCCCTGTGGAAGGTGATCCCACTTCAGTTTTGAAGATTTCGAGTAGACGTCTACACCTTGTTGGGCCACTGTCTGCTACACAGACGCGTTTCCCAGGAATCTTGAGGAGAGATGGTGGAGAGAGATGGGGCAGCCAGCGCTGAACACAGCCACATCTGCAGAACAGCATTGCAAAGTGACTCCCTTCCCCACCTCACACACTGCAGCAGACTGGCTCTCCCATGCACTGATCTTCAGATCCCATTTACAGCCATTAATCAAGGGGTTTGGGTGGTTAAATATAGAATAATAAATGGCCAAGAGTGAGTTACAGACTGGAATCTAATTAACAGCTTCAGGTGAAGCTGGTTTATATATAGAATAACAGACACCCAGGAGTGAGTTACAGACTGGAATCTAATCGTGGGGTTTGGGTAGTTTATATATAGAATAACAGACACCAGGGAGTGAGTTACAGATTGGAATCTAATCAAGGGGCTCAGGTGGTTTATATATAGAATAACAAATAACCGGGAGTGAGTTACAGACTGGAATGTAATCGAGGGGTTCGGGGTGGTTTATGTATAGAATAACAGATACCCAGGAGTGAGTTACAGACTGGAATCAAATCGAGGAGTTCGGGGTGGGTTTATATATGGAATAACAGATACCCGGGAGTAAGTTACAGACTGGAATGTAATCGAGGGGTTCGGCGTGGTTTATATATTGAATAACAGAGACCTGGGAGTGAGTTACAGACTGGAATCTAATCGAGGGGTTTGGGTGGTTTATATGTAGAATAACAGATACCCGGGAGTGATTTACTGACTGGAATCTAATCGAGGGGTTCAGGGGGGGGGTTTATATATAGAATAACAGATACCCGGGAGTGAGTTACTGACTGGAATCTAATCGAGGGGTTCGGGGTATGTATATAGAATAACAGAAAACCGGGAGCGAGTTACAGACTGGAATCAAATCGAGGAGTTCTGGGTGGGTTTATATATGGAATAACAGATACCCGGGAGTAAGTTACAGACTGGAATGTAATCGAGGGGTTCGGCATGGTTTATATATTGAATAACAGAGACTCGGGAGTGAGTTACAGACTGGAATCTAATCGAGTAGTTCAGGGGGATTTATATATAGAATAACAGATACCCGGGATTGAGTTACAGACTGGAATCTAATCGAGGGTTTCAGGGGGGGTTTAGGCATAGAATAACAGATACCCGGGAGTGAGTTACAGACTGGAATCTAATCGAGGGGTTCAGGGTGGTTTTATATATAGAATAACAGATACCCGGGAGTGAGTTAAAGACTGGAATCTAATCAAGGGGTTCGGGGGGGGGTTTATATATTGAATAACAGATACGCGGGAGTGAGTTACAGACTGGAATGTAATCGAGGGTTTCGGGGTGGTTTATATATAGAATAACAGATACCCGGGAGTGAGTTACAGACTGGAATCTAATCGAGGGTTTTGGGGGGTTTTATATATAGAATAATAGATACGTGGGAGTGAGTTACAGACTTGAATCTAATCAACGGGTTTGGGGTGGTTCATATATATAATATCAGATACATGGGAGTGAGTTATAGACTGGAATCTGATCGAGGGGTTCGGGGGTTTATATATAGAATAACAGATACCCGGTAGTGCGTTACAGACTGGAATCTAATCGAGGGGTTCGGGGTGGATTATAGATAGAATAACAGATACCCAGCAGTGAGTTACAGACTGGAATCTAATCGAGGGGTTCAGGGGGTTTATATTTAGAATAACAGATAAATGATGAACAGCACCTCATCTTCCGACTAGGCACTTTACAGCCTTCCGGACTGAATATTGGATTCAACAACTTTAGGTCTTGAGCTCCCTCCCCCATCCCCACCCCCTTTCTGTTTCCCCCTTCCTTTTGTTTTTTTCCAATAAATTATATAGATTTTTCTTTTCCCACCTATTTAAATTATTTTTAAATATTTTTAAATCTTTTATGCTGCCCCCACCCCCTCTAGAGGTATACCTTGGGTGCCCTACCATCCATTCTTAAAGAGCACATTCGTTTAGATAATATCACCAACTTCAACACCTCTGTGTTCTTTTGTTCTGTTGTTTGTGACATCTTTTGATGATTTGCTCCTATCACTGCTTGTTTGTCCCTAAAACCACACCACTGCCCTCCACTTCACTCCCCCACCCAACACCCCTCCCCACCCCCCCACCCCCCCCCCCCCCCCCCACACACACACACACACACACCTTAATCCAGCTTATATTTCAGCCCTTTCTCGGTCTCATTCAAGTTCTGTTGAAGGGTCATGAGGACTCGAAACGTCAACTCTTTTCTTCTCCGCCGATGCTGCCAGACCTGCTGAGTTTTTCCAGGTAATTCTGTTTTTGTTCTTGATTTCTCGCATCCGCAGTTTTTTGTTTTTAATCTAATCGAGGGGTTCGGGTGGTTTATATATAGAATAACAGATAACCGGGAATGAGTTACACACTGGAATCTAATCGAGTAGTTCAGGGGAATGTATATATAGAATAACAGATACCCGGGAGTGAGTTACAGACTGGAATCTAATCGAGGGGTTCGGGCGGGATTTATATATAGAATATCAGATACTTGGTAGTGAGTTACAGACTGGAATCTAAGTGAGGGGTTCGGGGGTTTATATATAGAATAACAGACACCCGGGAGTGCGTTACAGACTGGAATCTAATCGAGGGGTTCAGGGGGGTTTATATATGGAATAACAGATACCCAGGAGTGAGTTACAGACTGGAATCTAATCGAGGGGTTCAGGGTGGGTTTATATAGGGAATAATAGATACCCGGGAGTGATTTACAGACTGGAAGCTAATCGAGGTGTTCGGGGGGGGTTTATATATTGAATAACAGATACCCTGGAGTGAGTTACAGACTGGAATGTAATCGAGGGTTTCGGGGTGGTTTATATACAGAATAACAGATACCCGGGTGTGAGTTACAGACTGGTATCTAATCGAGGGGTTCAGTGGTTTATATATAGAATAACTGACACCCGGATGTGTGTTACAGACTGGAATCTAATCGAGGGGTTCGGGGGGGTTGATATATAGAATAATAGATACGTGGGAGTGAGTTACAGACTTGAATCTAATCAACGGTCTTGAGGTGGTTCATATATATAATATCAGATACTTGGGAGTGAGTTATAGACTGGAATCTAATCGAGGGGTTCGGGCGTTTATATATAGAATAACAGATACCCGGTAGTGCGTTACAGACTGGAATCTAGTCGAGGGGTTCGGAGTGGTTTATATATAGAATAACAGATACCCGGGAGAGAGTTGCAGGCTGGAATCTAATCGAGGGGTTCAGGGGGGTTTATATATAGAATAACAGATACCCGGGAGTGAGTTACAGACTGGGATCTAATCGTTGGGTTCAGGGGGGTTTATGTATAGAATTTTAGATACCCGGGAATGAGTTACAGACTGGAATCTAATCGAGGGGTTCAGGGTGGGTTAATATATAGAATAATAGATACCTGGCAGTGAGTTACAGACTGGAATCTAATCGAGGGGTTCGGTGGGGGTATATATATTGAATAACAGACACCCGGGAGTGAGTTACAGACTGGAATCTAATCGAGGTGTTCGGGGTGGTTTATATATAGAATAACAGATACCCGGGAGTGAGTTACAGACTGGAATCTAATCAAGGGGTCGGGGTGGTTTATATATAGAATAACAGATACCCGGGAGTGAGTTACAGCCTGGAATCTAATCGAGGGGTTCAGGGGGGTTTATATATAGAATTACAGACACCCAGGACTGAGTTACAGACTGGAATCTAATCGAGGGGTTCGGGGTGGTTTATACATAGAATAACAGATACCCGGGAGTGAGTTACAGACTGGAATCTAATCAAGGGGTTCAGTGGGTTTATATATAGAATAACAGACACCCAGGAGTGAGTTACAGACTGGAATCTAATCGAGGGGTTCGGGGGGTTTATATATAGAATAATAGATACGTGAGAGTGAGTTACAGACTGGAATCTAATCGAGGGGTTCAGAGGGGTTTATATATTGAATAACAGACACCCAGGAGTGAGTTACAGACTGGAATCTAATCGAGGGGTTCGGGGTGGTTTATATATAGAATAACAGATACCCGGGAGTGAGTTACAGACTGGAATCTAATCGAGGGGTCGGGGTGGTTTATATATAGAATAACAGATACCCGGGAGTGAGTTACAGCCTGGAATCTAATCGAGGGGTTCAGTGGGTTTATATATAGAATTACAGACACCCAGGACTGAGTTACAGACTGGAATCTAATCGAGGGGTTCGGGGTGGTTTATACATAGAATAACAGATACCCGGGAGTGAGTTACAGACTGGAATCTAATCAAGGGGTTCAGTGGGTTTATATATAGAATAACAGACACCCGGGAGTGAGTTACAGACTGGAATCTAATCGAGGGGTTCGGTGGTTTATATATAGAATAATAGATACGTGGGAGTGAGTTACAGACTGGAATCTAATCGAGGGGTTCAGGGGGGTTCATATATAGAATAACAGATACCCAGGAGTGAGTTACAGACTGAAATCTAATCGAGGGGTTCAGGGTGTGTTTATATATAGAATAATAGATACACGGGTGTGCATTACAGACTGGAATCTAATCGAGGGGTTCAGGGTGGTTTATGTATAGACTATCAGATACCCAGGAGTGAGTTACAGACTGGAATCTAATCTTGGGTTTCGGGGTGGTTTATATATGGAATAACAGATACCCAGCAGTGAGTTACAGACTGGAATCTAATCGAGGGCTTCAGGGGGTTTATATTTAGAATAACAGATAAATGATGAACAGCACCTCATCTTCCGACTAGGCACTTTACAGCCTTCCGGACTGAATATTGAATTCAACAACTTTAGGTCTTGATCTCCCTCCCCCATCCCCACCCCCTTTCTGTTTCCCCCTTCCTTTTGTTTTTTTCCAATAAATTATATAGATTTTTCTTTTCCCACCTATTTCCATTATTTTTAAATATTTTTAAATCTTTTATGCTGCCCCCACCCCCTCTAGAGCTATACCTTGAGTGCCCTACCATCCATTCTTAATGAGCACATTCATTTAGATAATATCACCAACTTCAACACCTCTGTGTTCTTTTGTTCTGTTGTTTGTGACATCTTTTGATGATTTGCTTCTATCACTGCTTGTTTGTCCCTACAACCACACCCCCCCTTCACTTCACTCCCCCACCCAACACCCCCCCCCCCCCCCACACACACACACACACACACACACCTTAAACCAGCTTATATTTCAGCCCTTTCTTGGACTCATTCAAGTTCTGTTGAAGGGTCATGAGGACTCGAAACGTCAACTCTTTTCTTCTCCGCCGATGCTACCAGACCTGCTGAGTTTTTCCAGGTAATTCTGTTTTTGTTTTGGATTCCCAGCATCCGCAGTTTTATTCTTTTTAATCTAATCGATGGGTTCGGGTGGTTTATATATAGAATAAGATACCCGGAAATGAGTTACACAGTGGAATCTAATCGAGTGGCTCAGATGGTTTATATATAGAATAAAAGATAACCGGGAGTGAGTTACAGACTGGAATGTAATCGAGGGGTTCGGGGTGGTTTATATATAGAATAACAGATACCCAGGAGTGAGTTACAGACTGGAATCTAATCGACGGGTTCGGGGTGATTTACATATAGAATAACAGAAAACCGGGATCGAGTTACAGACTGGAATCAAATCGAGGAGTTCGGGGTGGGTTTATATACGGAATAACAGATACCCGGGAGTAAGTTACAGACTGGAATGTAATCAAGGGGTTCGGGGTGGTTTATATATAGAACAACAGAGACCCGGGAGTGAGTTACAGATTAGAATCTAATCGACGGGTTCAGGGGGTTTATATGTAGAATAACAGATACCCGGGAGTGAGTTACAGACTGGAATCTAATCAAGGGGTTCTGGTGGGTTTATATATAGAATAACAGGTACCCAGTAGTGAGTTACAGACTGGAATCTAATCGAGGGGTTTGGGTGATTTATATATAGAATAACAGATACCCGGGAGTGAGTTGCAGACTGGAATCTAATCGAGGGGTTCGGGGGTTTATATATAGAATAACAGACACCCGGGAGTGCGTTACAGACTGGAATCTAATCGAGGGGTTCGAGGTGGTTTATATATAGAATAACAGATACCCGGGAGTGAGTTACAGACTTGAATCTAATCGACGGGTTTGGGGTATTTCATATATATAATATCAGATACTTGGGAGTGAGTTATAGACTGGAATCTAATCGAGGGGTTCGGGGTGGTTTATATATAGAATAACAGATATCTGAGAGTGAGTTACAGACTGAAATCTAATCGAGGGTTTCGGCGTTGTTTATATATAGAATAACAGATACCCGGGAATGAGTTACAGGTTGGAATCTAATCGTGGGGTTCAGGCGGGTTTATATAGAAAATAACAGATACCCAGGAGTGAGTTACAGACTGAAATCTAATCGAGGGGTTCGGGGTGGTTTATGTATAGAATATCAGATACCCGGGAGTGAGTTACAGACTGGAATCTAATTGTTTCTTTCGGGGTGGTTTATGTATGGAATAACAGATACCCGGGAGTGAGTTACAGACTGGAATCCAATCGAGGTGTTCAGGGTGGTTTATATATAGAATAACAGATACCTGGGAGTGAGTTACAGACTGGAATCTAATCGAGGGATTCGGGGGGGTTTATATATTGAATAACAGATACCCGGGAGTGAGTTACAGACTGGAATCTAATCGAGGGGTTCGGGGTGGTTTATATATAGAATAACAGATACCCGGGAGTGACTTACAGACTGGAATCTAATCGAGGGGTTCAGTGGGTTTATATATAGAATAACAGACACCCAGGTGTGAGTTACAGACTGGAATCTAATCAAGGGGTTCGGGGTGGTTTAGACATAGAATAACACATACCCGGGAGTGAGTTACAGACTGGAATCTAATCAAGGGGTTCAGTGGGTTTATATATAGAATAACAGACACCCGGGAGTGAGTTACAGACTGGAATCTAATCGAGGGGTTCGGGGGGTTTATATATAGAAGAATAGATACGTGGGAGTGAGTTACAGACTTGAATCTAATCGACGGTTTTGGGGTGTTTCATATATATAATATCAGATACTTGGGAGTGAGTTATAGACTGGAATCTAATCGAGGGGTTCGGGTTGGTTTATATATAGAATAACAGATACCCAGGCGTGAGTTACAGACTGAAATCTAATCGAGGGGTTCGAGGTGTGTTTATATATAGAACAATAGATACCCGGGTGTGAGTTGCAGACTGGAATCTAATCGAGGGGTTCGGGGTGCTTTATGTATAGAATATCAGATACCCGGGAGTGAGTTACAGACTGGAATCTAATCGTGGGTTTCGGAGTGGTTTATATATGGAATAACAGATACCCGGGAGTGAGTTACAGACTGGAATCCAATCGAGGTGTTCACGGTGGTTTATATATAGAATATCAGATACCTGGCAGTGATTTACAGACTGGAATATAATCGAGGGGTTCGGGGTGGTTTATGTATGGAATAACAGATACCTGGGAGTGAGTTACAGACTGGAACCCAATCGAGTAGTTTGGTGGATTTTATATACAGAATAACAGACACCCGGGATTGTGTTATAGACGGGAGTCTAATCGAGGGGTTTGGGGTTAATTCTGAGCTCTGACAGGTTTATAACTGTTTGATGAGGTATATTTATAAGAAATGTTAAAGCGCATTTGGATTTTTTGCTGATTGCTTCCCTGTCTCTGTTGGTTCTTTCCGGGTACATTCTCGTACTTAACGGACCCTCGTGGAGAGCTGTTCGAAGTCAGTGAAAGAACGACAGGGCTGCAGTGACAGCTGCTCCCCCACTGTCCCTCTCTCCAGATTTTATTGGTGGGTTAGTCGGGTCTGTTCCATTTTCGATTGTCCACTGGGAGCGAGTGGTGGGCTTTAGGCCTTGGCAAAGCCGCTTGCCCCCTCACCTGAGTCAGACGTTCGTGGGTTTGAGTCCCCACTCCCACAACTTGAGCTCCATAACACAAGTTGACATTCCCATTGCCAGTGCTGAGGCAGTGTCGGAGACCTCATCGCTCAGGGTGAGATGTTAAACTGCCCTCAGAGGTCGATATGAAAGACCCCATGGCCGCTATTGGAGCTCTCCCTGGTGTGCTAGACTGATACTCAACCCACAAGGCACAGATCTGTTCATTGTTTCCTCACTGCTGATGGGGGCTCACTCTGCATAAACTGGCTGGAATTCTAGCACTTCCGGTTTACCAGGAACACCAGGAATGGGTGGGTTGTCTTAAGAGGAAAGGTTGGACAGGTTAGGCTTGTACCCACTGGAGATTAGAAGAGTGATAGGCAATTTGATTGAAACCTTTAAGATCCTGAGGGGTGGATGTGGAAAGGATGTTTCCTCTTGTGGGAGACTCTTGAACTAGGGGTCACTGTTTAAAAATAAGGGGGTCACCCATTTAGGACAGAGATGAGGAGAAATTTCTGCTCTCAGAGGGTCTTTGGAACTCTCTTCCTCAAAGGAGGCAGAGTCTTTGAATATTCTTAAGGCAAAGCTAGATTCTTGATAAGCAAGGGGGTGAAAGGATATCAGGAGTGGGTGGGTGGGAATGTGGGATTGAAGTTAAAATCATTGAATGGCAGAGCAGACTTGAGGGGCTGAGTGGACATCTCCCCCTCCAAATTCATATCTTCGAATGGAAAAGCAGTTTGGCTGTAAAAGACTTTTAAACACTCTGAGGTCAGGAAAGGAGCAATAGTGAAGCAAGTCTCGGTCTCTGTCTTTCTCTCCATTTTTCTCCCTTGGAGAATCACAGCCTTTGATGATGGTTTAAAGAACATTTCTTTTTTTTCTGTTGGACTGTGTTTTCAAATTACAATGGCTGCAGCTTGAAGGACATGTGCACTGGAACAGTGTGAGGGATATGTACAATGTTGCTGCCCTGGAACAGAGTGTGCCATGAAAGACAGGATGGTGCCGAGGAGGAGTCTGAGGTAATGGGGAACTGCCTGGCAACAAGGTTTTAATTGGCTCTTGACCAGGTGACCAGGGTTTGTGTGAGAGCAGTGCAGCAGAATAGCTGCTAGCCTGAAAGGGAAAAGACCTAAAATCTCTCTCTCCTGTGTGTATCAGATTCCAGTAACCCTACAATGATAGCTACCTGGCTTTTTCTCCTCATACCTCTATAACCTGCTCTCCCTCTCTCTCTCTAAAAACCCCTGTCAAGAGGCAAAGGGGAAAATCACTATTAGAGACATTGAAAGGCAAGTGCTCAACCAGTGAACTGAAGACTAAAAGTTCTGGAAGACAACCTCGTGTCACCAACAAAGAACTGAAAGGGATTTGGAAGACATGGATCAAAATCAACCCATCGGATCCTATACTCCGGAAGTGGTGCTATTGAGCTGTTTTGCCCCACTTTAAAATCCATGTTGTGTGTGTGTGTGTGTGTGTCTTGCATGTGTGTGCAGAGGGAATAAGACAAGGGTAGAGATTAGGTTATAGAGTTAGAAGTGAGCAGTTCATATCTCTTTCTTTTGCCACTGGTTCAAGACAACTTGTTCAATAAACAGTTATTTACCTGCTGAGTTTATAAACCTGGCGCTCATTTTCTGTTAACCTAGATTAAACCATTAGGAGGCTTGGTCAAATTCTTTCAGATAATTCACAGCATGGGGAGCAGTGGGGCTGGATATTGCAGCGCACTGTCCCCAGTGAGAATGGTGAACCATCACCGTTTGCCACTAATGATGATGATGTGTGGCCGATCGGTGTGACAGAGCCTGCTGTGTGTATCAATGAGGCCTAGAAGGCCTGTGGGACTTGACTCCCAATCCTCCAGCAGGAGGATAAGTTGAAATTCCATTCCTCTGTCGTCATTGGAATTTCCCAGTGAAATGCCAGCGGATGCTGTGCTGACTCAGGCAGTCAGGGCATCAGGAAATCACCAGCCCTGTGCTGAGCGAGCGAGGACTGGACTGAGAGCCCCACACTGGACCCACGATAGAAGGACTGCCCAATTCTATATTAAACATGAGATTGGGAACATACCGGTTTGTGAAAAACCGGGTGGGGAGGAATTGTCCAGAATATTGGAAGGTGTTCACATCAGAGCCAAGGGAGCATCAGGTGGCTCAGAACTGATGGTGGGGTTTAAACTGTGGGATCTTCCTCTGCAACTTCCTACCAAGACAGAGGGCTGTTGGGGCACAAAATAGTTATTCATAGTTAATGGTTCAAGCAGCGATCTCTTGAGGGAACTTGGGGTCATTGAAGCAGAGAGAGTGGGGCAGTGGGATTAGTTTGGGGATTGATAACGTTGTATGGGGATAGAGCGGGACAATAGGATTAGTTTGGAGATTGATACAGGGCTATGGGGAGAGAGTGGGGCAGTGGGATTAGTTTGGGGATTGATACAGGGCTATGGGGACAGAGTACGGCAGTGGGATTAGACTGGGATTGATACAGGGCTATGGGGAGAGAGTGGGGCAGTGGGATTAGTTTGGGGATTGATACAGGGCTATGGGGAGAGAGTGGGGCAGTGGGATTAGTTTGGGGATTGATACAGGGCTATGGGGAGAGAGTGGGGCAGTGGGATTAGTTTGGGGATTGATACAGGGCAATGGGGAGAGAGTGGGGCAGTGGGATTAGTTTGGGGATTGATACTGGGCTATGGGGAGAGAGTGGGGCAGTGGGATTAGTTTGGGGATTGATAACGTTGTATGGGGATAGAGCGGGACAATAGGATTAGTTTGGGATTGATACAGGGCAATGGGGAGAGAGTGGGGCAGTGGGATTAGACTGGGATTGATACAGGGCTATGGGGAGAGAGTGGGGCAGTGGGATTAGTTTGGGGATTGATACAGGGCTATCGGGAGAGAGTGGGGCAGTGGGATTAGTTTGGGGATTGATACAGGGCAATGGGGAGAGAGTGGGGCAGTGGGATTAGTTTGGGGATTGATAACATTGTATGGGGATAGAGCGGGACAATAGGAATAGTTTGGGATTGATACAGGGCAATGGGGAAAGAGTGGGGCAGTGGGATTAGACTGGGGTTGATACAGGGCTATGGGGACAGAGTGGGGCAGTGGGATTAGTGTGGGATTGATACAGGGCTATGGGGAGAGAGTGGGGCAGTGGGATTAGTTTGAGGATTGATACAGGGCTATGGGGAGAGAGTGGGACAGTGGGATTAGTTTGGGGATTGATACAGGGCTATGGGGAGAGAGTGGGACAGTGGGATTAGACTGGGATTGATACAGGGCTATGGGGAGAGAGTGGGGGAGTGGGATTAGTTTGGGATTGATACAGGGCTATAGGGAGAGAGCAGGGCAGTGGGATTAGTTTGGGGATTGATACAGGGTTATGGGGAGAGAGTGGGGCAGTGGGATTAGTTTGGGATTGATACAGGGATATGGGGTGAGAGCGGGGCAATGGGATTAGTTTGGGATTGATACAGGGATATGGGGTGAGAGCGGGGCAATGGGATTAGTTTGGAGATTGATACAGGGCTATAGGGAGAGAGCAGGGCAGTGGGATTAGTTTGGGGATTGATACAGGGCTATAGGGAGAGAGAGGGACAGTGGGATTAGTTTGGGGATTGATACAGGGCTATGGGGAGTGAGCGGGGCAGTGGGATTAGTCTGGGATTGATACAGGGCTATAGGGAGAGAGCAGGGCAGTGGGATTGGTTTAGGGATTGATACAGGGTTATGGGGAGAGAGTGGGACAGTGGGATTAGTTTGGGGATTGATACAGGGCTATGGGGAGAGAGTGGGACAGTGGGATTAGTTTGGGATTGATACAGGGCTATGGGGAGAGAGGGGGGCAGTGGGATTAGACTGGGATTGATACAGGGCTATGGGGAGGGAGCGGGGCAATGGGATTAGTTTGGGGATTGATACAGGGCTATGGGGAGAGAGTGGGACAGTGGGATTAGTTTGGGGATTGACAGAGGGCTATGGGGAGAGAGTGGGGCAGTGGGATTAGTTTGGGGATTGATACAGGGCTATGGGGAGAGAGTGGGGCAGTGGGATTAGACTGGGATTGATACAGGGCTATGGGGAGAGAGTGGGGGAGTGGGATTAGTTTGGGATTGATACAGGGCTATAGGGAGAGAGCAGGGCAGTGGGATTAGTTTAGGGATTGATACAGGGTTATGGGGAGAGAG